>NW_027100020.1:0-90246 GCF_031753505.1 Anomalospiza imberbis
CTCCGTTCTGGTCCGTTCCGGTCCGTTCATGTCCGTACTGCTCCGTACTTGTCCATACTGGTCCGTACCGGTCTGTACTGGTCCTTACCGGTCCGTACCGGTCCGTACCGGTCCGTTCTGGTCCGGTCTGGTCCGTACCCGTCCGTTCCTCTCCGTTCTGGTCCGTTCCGTTCCGTACTGGTCCGTACTTGTCCATAGTGTTCCGTACTGGTCCGTAGTGTTCCGTACCGGTCCGTACTGGTCCGTACCGGTCCGTACCGGTCCTTACCTGTCCGTACCGGTCCGTACCGATCCGTCCCGGTCCGTTCCTGTCCATACTGGTCGGTACCCGTCCGTACCGGTCCGTTTCGGTCCGTGCCAGTCCATACCGGTCCGTACCAGTCCGTACTGGTCCGTATTGCTCTGTACTGGTCCGTACAGTTCCGTAGTGTTCCATACTGGTCCGTAGTGTTCCGTACTTGTCCATACTGGTCCGTACTGGTCTGTACTGGTCCTTACCTGTCCGTACCGGTCCATCCCGGTCCGTTCCGGTCCGTACCGGTCCGTACCTGTCGGTACCAATCCATACCGGTCCGTTCATGTCTGTACCGGTCCATACCGGTCCATACCGCTCCGTACCGGTCCGTTCCTCTCCGTTCTGGTCCGTTCCGGTCCGTTCATGTCCGTACTGGTCCGTACTTGTCCATAGTGGTCCGTACTTGGCCATAGTGGTCCATACTGGTCCGTACTGGGCCGTACTTGTCCATAGTGATCCATACTGGTCCCTACTGGTCCGTAGTGGTCCGTACTGATCCATACCGGTCCGTACTGGTCCGTAGTGGTCCATACTTGGCCGTACTGCTCCATACTGGTCTGTACTAGTCTGTACTGGTCCGTACTGTTCCGTACTGCTCTGTACTGTCCATACTGGGCCGTACTCGTCCGTACTGGTCCATACTGGTCCGTTCTGGTCCGTACCGGTCCGTACCTCTCAGTTCTGGTCCGTTCCGTACTGGTCCATACTTGTCCATAGTGTTCCGTACTGGTCCGTAGTGTTCCGTACTGGTCCATACTGGTCCGTACCGGTCCGTACCGGTCCTTACCTGTCCGTACCGGTCCGTATTGCTCCGTACCGGTCCATACTGTTCCGTAGTGTTCCGTACTGGTCCGTAGTGTTCCGTACTGGTCCATACTGGTCCGTACCAGTCCGTTCCTCTCCGTTCTGGTCCGTTCTGATCCGTTCTTGTCCGTACTGGTCCGTACTTGTCCATACTGGTCCGTACTGGTCCGTACTGGTCCATACTGGTCCGTACCGGTCCGTACTGGTCTGTACTGGTCCGTACTGGTCCGTACTGGTCCGTACTGGTCCATAGTGTTCCGTACTGATCCATACCGGTCCGTACCGATCCGTACTGATCCGTACTGGTCCATACTGGTCCATACTGTTCCATACTGTTCCGTACTGGTCTGTACTGGTCCATACTGGTCCATACTGGTCCGTACTTGTCCGTACTGGTCCGTAATGGTCCATACTGGTCCATACTGTTCCATACTGCTCCATACTGGTCCGTTCTGGTCTGTTCTGGTCCGCATTGGTCCATACTGGTCCGTACTGCTCCGTACTGGTCCGTACTGGTCCGTACTGGTCCGTACTGGTCCATACTGGTCCATACAGGTCCGTACTGGTCCGTGCTGGTCCGTACCAGTCCGTATTGCTCCGTACCGGTCCGTATTGCTCCATACCGGTCCATATTGGTCCGTACTAGTCTGTATTGCTCCGTACTGGTCCGTATTGCTCCGTACTGGTGCGTACCGGTCCCTACCGGTCCATACTGGTCCGTACTGGTCCGTACTGGTCCGTACTTGTCCACAGTGGTCCATACTGGTCCGTACTGGTCCGTACTGGTCCGTACTGATCCATACCGGTCCGTACTGGTCCGTAGTGGTCCATACTGATCCATACCGGTCCATACTGGTCCGTACTGGTCCGTACTGGTCCGTACCGGTCCATAGTGTTCCGTACTGATCCATACCGGTCCGTACCGATCCGTACTGATCCGTACTGGTCCATACTGGTCCGTACTGCTCCGTACTGGCCATACTGGACCGTTCTGGTCCGTACCGGTCCGTTCTGGTCCGTACCGGTCCGTACCGGTCCGTATTGGTCCGTTCCTCTCCGTTCTGGTCCGTCCCGGTCCGTTCCGGTCCGTACTGGTCCGTACTTGTCCATACTGGTCCGTACTGGTCCGTAGTGGTCCATACTGATCCATACCGGTCCATACTGGTCCGTACTGGTCCGTACTGGTCCGTACCGGTCCATAGTGTTCCGTACTGATCCATACCGGTCCGTACCGATCCGTACTGATCCGTACTGGTCCATACTGGTCCGTACTGCTCCGTACTGGCCATACTGGACCGTTCTGGTCCGTACCGGTCCGTTCTGGTCCGTACCGGTCCGTACCGGTCCGTATTGGTCCGTTCCTCTCCGTTCTGGTCCGTCCCGGTCCGTTCCGGTCCGTACTGGTCCGTACTTGTCCATACTGGTCCGTACTGGTCCGTAGTGGTCCATACTGATCCATACCGGTCCATACTGGTCCGTACTGGTCCGTACTGGTCCGTACCGGTCCATAGTGTTCCGTACTGATCCATACCGGTCCGTACCGATCCGTACTGATCCATACTGGTCCATACTGGTCCGTACTGGTCCGTACTGGTCCGTAATGGTCCATACTGGTCCGCACTGGTCCGTTTTGGTCCGCACTGGTCCATACTTGTCTGTACTGCTCCGTAGTGGTCCGTACTTGTCCATACTGGTCCATACTGGTCTGTACTGGTCCGTAGTGGTCCATACTGATTCATACCGGTTCTTACTGGTCCGTACTGGTCCGTACTGCTCCGTACTTGTCCATATTGGTCCGTACCGGTCCGTACCGGTCCTTAACTGTCTGTACCGGTCGGTACCGGTCCGTACCGGTCCGTATTGGTCTGTACTGGTCCGTACTGGTCCGTACTGGTCCGTACCGGTTCGTATTGCTCCGTACCGGTCCGTATTGCTCCGTACTGATCCGTACTGGTCCATACTGGTCCGTACTGCTCCGTACGGGCCATACTGGACCATAATGGTCCGTAGTGGTCCATACTGGGCCGTACTGCTCCGTATTGGTCTGTACTGGTCCGTATTGCTCCGTACTGGTCCATACTGGGCCGTACCCGTCCGTTCCGGTCCGTACCTGTCCGTAACGGTCCGTAACGGTCCATACCGGTCCGTTCCGGTCCGTACCGGTCCATACCGGTCCGTACCGGCCGGTTCCTCTCAGTTCTGGTCCGTTCCGGTCCGTTCATGTCCGTACTGGTCCGTACTTGTCCATAGTGGTCCGTACTTGGCCATAGTGGTCCATACCGGTCCGTTCCGGTCCGTACCGGTCCATACCGGTCCGTACCGGCCGGTTCCTCTCCGTTCTAGTCCGTTCCGGTCCGTTCATGTCCGTACTGGTCCGTACTTGTCCATAGTGGTCCGTACTTGGCCATAGTGGTCCATACTGGTCCGTACTGGGCCGTACTTGTCCATAGTGATCCATACTGGTCCCTACTGGTCCGTAGTGGTCCGTACTGATCCATACCGGTCCGTACTGGTCCGTAGTGGTCCATACTTGGCCGTACTGCTCCATATTGGTCTGTACTAGTCTGTACTGGTCCGTACTGTTCCGTACTGCTCTGTACTGTCCATACTGGGCCGTACTCGTCCGTACTGGTCCATACTGGTCCGTTCTGGTCCGTACCGGTCCGTACCTCTCAGTTCTGGTCCGTTCCGTACTGGTCCCATACTTGTCCATAGTGTTCCGTACTGGTCCGTAGTGTTCCGTACTGGTCCATACTGGTCCGTACCGGTCCCGTACCGGTCCTTACCTGTCCGTACCGGTCCGTATTGCTCCGTACCGGTCCATACTGTTCCGTAGTGTTCCGTACTGGTCCGTAGTGTTCCGTACTGGTCCATACTGGTCCGTACCAGTCCGTTCCTCTCCGTTCTGGTCCGTTCTGATCCGTTCTTGTCCGTACTGGTCCGTACTTGTCCATACTGGTCCGTACTGGTCCGTACTGGTCCATACTGGTCCGTACCGGTCCGTACTGGTCTGTACTGGTCCGTACTGGTCCGTACTGGTCCGTACTGGTCCATAGTGTTCCGTACTGATCCATACCGGTCCGTACCGATCCGTACTGATCCGTACTGGTCCATACTGGTCCATACTGTTCCATACTGTTCCGTACTGGTCTGTACTGGTCCATACTGGTCCATACTGGTCCGTACTTGTCCGTACTGGTCCGTAATGGTCCATACTGGTCCATACTGTTCCATACTGCTCCATACTGGTCCGTTCTGGTCTGTTCTGGTCCGCATTGGTCCATACTGGTCCGTACTGCTCCGTACTGGTCCGTACTGGTCCGTACTGGTCCGTACTGGTCCATACTGGTCCATACAGGTCCGTACTGGTCCGTGCTGGTCCGTACCAGTCCGTATTGCTCCGTACCGGTCCGTATTGCTCCATACCGGTCCATATTGGTCCGTACTAGTCTGTATTGCTCCGTACTGGTCCGTATTGCTCCGTACTGGTGCGTACCGGTCCCTACCGGTCCATACTGGTCCGTACTGGTCCGTACTGGTCCGTACTTGTCCACAGTGGTCCATACTGGTCCGTACTGGTCCGTACTGGTCCGTACTGATCCATACCGGTCCGTACTGGTCCGTAGTGGTCCATACTGATCCATACCGGTCCATACTGGTCCGTACTGGTCCGTACTGGTCCGTACCGGTCCATAGTGTTCCGTACTGATCCATACCGGTCCGTACCGATCCGTACTGATCCGTACTGGTCCATACTGGTCCGTACTGCTCCGTACTGGCCATACTGGACCGTTCTGGTCCGTACCGGTCCGTTCTGGTCCGTACCGGTCCGTACCGGTCCGTATTGGTCCGTTCCTCTCCGTTCTGGTCCGTCCCGGTCCGTTCCGGTCCGTACTGGTCCGTACTTGTCCATACTGGTCCGTACTGGTCCGTAGTGGTCCATACTGATCCATACCGGTCCATACTGGTCCGTACTGGTCCGTACTGGTCCGTACCGGTCCATAGTGTTCCGTACTGATCCATACCGGTCCGTACCGATCCGTACTGATCCGTACTGGTCCATACTGGTCCGTACTGCTCCGTACTGGCCATACTGGACCGTTCTGGTCCGTACCGGTCCGTTCTGGTCCGTACCGGTCCGTACCGGTCCGTATTGGTCCGTTCCTCTCCGTTCTGGTCCGTCCCGGTCCGTTCCGGTCCGTACTGGTCCGTACTTGTCCATACTGGTCCGTACTGGTCCGTAGTGGTCCATACTGATCCATACCGGTCCATACTGGTCCGTACTGGTCCGTACTGGTCCGTACCGGTCCATAGTGTTCCGTACTGATCCATACCGGTCCGTACCGATCCGTACTGATCCATACTGGTCCATACTGGTCCGTACTGGTCCGTACTGGTCCGTAATGGTCCATACTGGTCCGCACTGGTCCGTTCTGGTCCGCACTGGTCCATACTTGTCTGTACTGCTCCGTAGTGGTCCGTACTTGTCCATACTGGTCCATACTGGTCTGTACTGGTCCGTAGTGGTCCATACTGATTCATACCGGTTCTTACTGGTCCGTACTGGTCCGTACTGCTCCGTACTTGTCCATATTGGTCCGTACCGGTCCGTACCGGTCCTTAACTGTCTGTACCGGTCGGTACCGGTCCGTACCGGTCCGTATTGGTCTGTACTGGTCCGTACTGGTCCGTACTGGTCCGTACCGGTTCGTATTGCTCCGTACCGGTCCGTATTGCTCCGTACTGATCCGTACTGGTCCATACTGGTCCGTACTGCTCCGTACGGGCCATACTGGACCATAATGGTCCGTAGTGGTCCATACTGGGCCGTACTGCTCCGTATTGGTCTGTACTGGTCCGTATTGCTCCGTACTGGTCCATACTGGGCCGTACCCGTCCGTTCCGGTCCGTACCTGTCCGTAACGGTCCGTAACGGTCCATACCGGTCCGTTCCGGTCCGTACCGGTCCATACCGGTCCGTACCGGCCGGTTCCTCTCAGTTCTGGTCCGTTCCGGTCCGTTCATGTCCGTACTGGTCCGTACTTGTCCATAGTGGTCCGTACTTGGCCATAGTGGTCCATACCGGTCCGTTCCGGTCCGTACCGGTCCATACCGGTCCGTACCGGCCGGTTCCTCTCCGTTCTAGTCCGTTCCGGTCCGTTCATGTCCGTACTGGTCCGTACTTGTCCATAGTGGTCCGTACTTGGCCATAGTGGTCCATACTGGTCCGTACTGGTCCGTACTTGTCCATAGTGATCCATACTGGTCCCTACTGGTCCGTAGTGGTCCGTACTGATCCATACCGGTCCGTACTGGTCCGTAGTGTTCCATACTGGGCCGTACTGCTCCATACTGGTCTGTACTAGTCTGTACTGGTCCGTACTGTTCCGTACTGGTCTGTACTGGTCCATACTGGGCCGTACTCGTCCGTACTAGTCCATACTAGTCCGTACTGGTTCATACTGGTCCATAACACTGCATACCGGTCCGTTCTGGTCCGTTCTGGTCCGTAATGGTCCGTTCCTCTCCGTTCTGGTCCGTTCCGTACTGGTCCATACTGGTCCGTACCGGTCCGTACCGGTCCTTACCTGTCCGTACCGGTCCGTACCGGTCCGTCCTGGTCCGTACCGGTCCGTACCTGTTGGTACCAATCCATACCGGTCCGTTCCGGTCCATACCGGTCCATACCGGTCCGTACCGGTCCGTACCGGTCCGTTCCTCTCCGTTCTGGTCCGTTCCGGTCCGTTCATGTCCGTACTGGTCCGTACTTGTCCATTGTGTTCCGTACTGGTCCGTAGTGTTCCGTACTGGTCCATACTGGTCCGTACCGGTCTGTACTAGTCTGTACTGGTCCGTAGTGTTCCGTACTGGTCTGTACTGGTCCATACTGGGCCGTACTCGTCCGTACTGGTCCATACTGGTCCGTACTGGTTCATACTGGTCCATACCGCTGCATACCGGTCCGTTCTGGCCCATTCTGGTCCGTACCGGTCCGTTCCTCTCCGTTCTGGTCCGTTCCGTTCCGTACTGGTCCGTACTTGTCCATAGTGTTCCGTACTGGTCCATACTGGTCCGTACCGGTCCGTACCGGTCCTTACCTGTCCGTACCGGTCCGTACCGGTCCGTTCCGGTCCGTTCCGGTCCGTACCGGTCCGTCCCGGTCCGTTCCGGTCCATACTGGTCGGTACCCATCCGTACCGGTCCGTTTCGGTCCGTGCCGGTCCATACCGGTCCGTACCGGTCCGTACTGGTCCGTATTGCTCTGTACTGGTCCGTACAGTTTCGTAGTGTTCCATACTGGTCCGTAGTGTTCCGTACTTGTCCATACTGGTCCGTACCGGTCCGTACCGGTCCTTACCTGTCCGTACCGGTCCGTATTGCTCCGTACCGGTCCATACTGTTCCGTAGTGTTCCGTACTGGTCCGTAGTGTTCCGTACCGGTCCATACTGATCCGTACCAGTCCGTTCCTCTCCGTTCTGGTCCGTTCCGATCCGTTCTTGTCCCTACTGGTCCGTAGTGGTCCGTACTGATCCATACCGGTCCGTACTGGTCCGTAGTGGTCCATACTGGGCCGTACTGGTCCATACTGGTCTGTACTAGTCTGTACTGGTCCTTAGTGTTCCGTACTGGTCTGTACTGGTGCATACTGGTCCTTACCTGTCCGTACCGGTCCATCCCGGTCTGTTCCGGTCCGTACCGGTCCGTACCTGTCCGTACCAATCCATACCGGTCCGTTCCGGTCCGTACCGGTCCATACCGGTCCGTACCGCTCCGTACCGGTCCGTTCCTCTCCGTTCTGGTCCGTTCCGGTCCGTTCATGTCCGTACTGCTCCGTACTTGTCCATACTGGTCCGTACCGGTCTGTACTGGTCCTTACCGGTCCGTACCGGTCCGTACCGGTCCGTTCTGGTCCGTACCGGTCCGTTCCGGTCCGTACCGGTCCGTACCGGTCCGTACTGGTCCGTTCCTCTCCGTTCTGGTCCGTCCCGGTCCGTTCCGGTCCGTACTGGTCTGTACTTGTCCATACTGGTCCGTACTGGTCCGTAGTGGTCCATACTGATCCATACCGGTCCATACTGGTCCGTACTGGTCCGTACTGGTCCGTACCGGTCCATAGTGTTCCGTACTGATCCATACCGGTCCGTACCGATCCGTACTGATCCGTACTGGTCCATACTGGTCCGTACTGGTCCGTACTGGCCATACTGGACCGTAATGGTCCGTAGTGGTCCATACTGGGCCGTACTGCTCAGTATTGGTCTGTACTGGTCCGTACTGGTCCGTACTGGTCCATACTGGGCCGTACCCGTCCGTTCCGGTCCGTACCTGTCCGTAACGGTCCATACCGGTCCGTTCCGGTCCGTACCGGTCCATACCGGTCCGTACCGGCCGGTTCCTCTCCGTTCTGGTCCTTTCCGGTCCGTTCATGTCTGTACTGGTCCGTACTTGTCCATAGTGGTCCGTACTTGGCCATAGTGGTCCATACTGGTCCGTGCTGGTCCATACTTGTCCATAGTGATCCATACTGGTCCCTACTGGTCCGTAGTGGTCCGTACTGATCCATACCGGTCCGTACTGGTCCGTAGTGGTCCATACTGGGCCGTACTGGTCCGTACTGGTCTGTACTCGTCTGTACTGGTCCGTACTGTTCCGTACTGGTCTGTACTGGTTCATACTGGTCCATACCGCTTCATACCGGTCCGTTCTGGTCCGTTCTGGTCCGTACCGGTCCGTTCCTCTCCGTTCTGCTCCGTTCCGTACTGGTCCGTACTTGTCCATAGTGTTCCGTACTGGTCCGTAGTGTTCCGTACTGGTCCATACTGGTCCGTACCGGTCCGTACCGGTCCTTACCTGTCCGTACCGGTCCGTATTGCTCCGTACCGGTCCATACTGTTCCGTAGTGTTCCGTACTGGTCCGTAGTGTTCCGTACCGGTCCATACTGATCCGTACCAGTCCGTTCCTCTCCGTTCTGGTCCGTTCCGATCCGTTCTTGTCCCTACTGGTCCGTAGTGGTCCGTACTGATCCATACCGGTCCGTACTGGTCCGTAGTGGTCCATACTGGGCCGTACTGGTCCATACTGGTCTGTACTAGTCTGTACTGGTCCGTAGTGTTCCGTACTGGTCTGTACTGGTGCATACTGGTCCTTACCTGTCCGTACCGGTCCATCCCGGTCCGTTCCGGTCCGTACCAGTCCGTACCTGTCCGTACAAATCCATACCGGTCCATTCTGGTCCGTACCGGTCCATACCGGTCCGTACCGCTCCGTACCGGTCCGTTCCTCTCCGTTCTGGTCCGTTCCGGTCCGTTCATGTCCGTACTGCTCCGTACTTGTCCATACTGGTCCGTACCGGTCTGTACTGGTCCTTACCGGTCCGTACCGGTCCGTACCGGTCCGTTCTGGTCCGGTCTGGTCCGTACCCATCCGTTCCTCTCCGTTCTGGTCCGTTCCGTTCCGTACTGGTCCGTACTTGTCCATAGTGTTCCGTACTGGTCCGTAGTGTTCCGTACCGGTCCGTACTGGTCCGTACCGGTCCGTACCGGTCCTTACCTGTCCGTACCGGTCCGTACCGATCCGTCCCGGTCCGTTCCGGTCCATACTGGTCGGTACCCGTCCGTACCGGTCCGTTTCGGTCCGTGCCAGTCCATACCGGTCCGTACCAGTCCGTACTGGTCCGTATTGCTCTGTACTGGTCCGTACAGTTCCGTAGTGTTCCATACTGGTCCGTAGTGTTCCGTACTTGTCCATACTGGTCCGTACTGGTCTGTACTGGTCCTTACCTGTCCGTACCGGTCCATCCCGGTCCGTTCCGGTCCGTACCGGTCCGTACCTGTCGGTACCAATCCATACCGGTCCGTTCATGTCTGTACCGGTCCATACCGGTCCATACCGCTCCGTACCGGTCCGTTCCTCTCCGTTCTGGTCCGTTCCGGTCCGTTCATGTCCGTACTGGTCCGTACTTGTCCATAGTGGTCCGTACTTGGCCATAGTGGTCCATACTGGTCCGTACTGGGCCGTACTTGTCCATAGTGATCCATACTGGTCCCTACTGGTCCGTAGTGGTCCGTACTGATCCATACCGGTCCGTACTGGTCCGTAGTGGTCCATACTTGGCCGTACTGCTCCATACTGGTCTGTACTAGTCTGTACTGGTCCGTACTGTTCCGTACTGCTCTGTACTGTCCATACTGGGCCGTACTCGTCCGTACTGGTCCATACTGGTCCGTTCTGGTCCGTACCGGTCCGTACCTCTCAGTTCTGGTCCGTTCCGTACTGGTCCATACTTGTCCATAGTGTTCCGTACTGGTCCGTAGTGTTCCGTACTGGTCCATACTGGTCCGTACCGGTCCGTACCGGTCCTTACCTGTCCGTACCGGTCCGTATTGCTCCGTACCGGTCCATACTGTTCCGTAGTGTTCCGTACTGGTCCGTAGTGTTCCGTACTGGTCCATACTGGTCCGTACCAGTCCGTTCCTCTCCGTTCTGGTCCGTTCTGATCCGTTCTTGTCCGTACTGGTCCGTACTTGTCCATACTGGTCCGTACTGGTCCGTACTGGTCCATACTGGTCCGTACCGGTCCGTACTGGTCTGTACTGGTCCGTACTGGTCCGTACTGGTCCGTACTGGTCCATAGTGTTCCGTACTGATCCATACCGGTCCGTACCGATCCGTGCTGATCCGTACTGGTCCATACTGGTCCATACTGTTCCATACTGTTCCGTACTGGTCTGTACTGGTCCATACTGGTCCATACTGGTCCGTACTTGTCCGTACTGGTCCGTAATGGTCCATACTGGTCCATACTGTTCCATACTGCTCCATACTGGTCCGTTCTGGTCTGTTCTGGTCCGCATTGGTCCATACTGGTCCGTACTGCTCCGTACTGGTCCGTACTGGTCCGTACTGGTCCGTACTGGTCCATACTGGTCCATACAGGTCCGTACTGGTCCGTGCTGGTCCGTACCAGTCCGTATTGCTCCGTACCGGTCCGTATTGCTCCATACCGGTCCATATTGGTCCGTACTAGTCTGTATTGCTCCGTACTGGTCCGTATTGCTCCGTACTGGTGCGTACCGGTCCCTACCGGTCCATACTGGTCCGTACTGGTCCGTACTGGTCCGTACTTGTCCACAGTGGTCCATACTGGTCCGTACTGGTCCGTACTGGTCCGTACTGATCCATACCGGTCCGTACTGGTCCGTAGTGGTCCATACTGATCCATACCGGTCCATACTGGTCCGTACTGGTCCGTACTGGTCCGTACCGGTCCATAGTGTTCCGTACTGATCCATACCGGTCCGTACCGATCCGTACTGATCCGTACTGGTCCATACTGGTCCGTACTGCTCCGTACTGGCCATACTGGACCGTTCTGGTCCGTACCGGTCCGTTCTGGTCCGTACCGGTCCGTTCTGGTCCGTATTGGTCCGTTCCTCTCCGTTCTGGTCCGTCCCGGTCCGTTCCGGTCCGTACTGGTCCGTACTTGTCCATACTGGTCCGTACTGGTCCGTAGTGGTCCATACTGATCCATACCGGTCCATACTGGTCCGTACTGGTCCGTACTGGTCCGTACCGGTCCATAGTGTTCCGTACTGATCCATACCGGTCCGTACCGATCCGTACTGATCCGTACTGGTCCATACTGGTCCGTACTGCTCCGTACCGGCCCGTACCGGTCCTTACCTGTCCGTACCGGTCCGTATTGCTCCGTACCGGTCCATACTGTTCCGTAGTGTTCCGTACTGGTCCGTAGTGTTCCGTACCGGTCCATACTGATCCGTACCAGTCCGTTCCTCTCCGTTCTGGTCCGTTCCGATCCGTTCTTGTCCCTACTGGTCCGTAGTGGTCCGTACTGATCCATACCGGTCCGTACTGGTCCGTAGTGGTCCATACTGGGCCGTACTGGTCCATACTGGTCTGTACTAGTCTGTACTGGTCCTTAGTGTTCCGTACTGGTCTGTACTGGTGCATACTGGTCCTTACCTGTCCGTACCGGTCCATCCCGGTCTGTTCCGGTCCGTACCGGTCCGTACCTGTCCGTACCAATCCATACCGGTCCGTTCCGGTCCGTACCGGTCCATACCGGTCCGTACCGCTCCGTACCGGTCCGTTCCTCTCCGTTCTGGTCCGTTCCGGTCCGTTCATGTCCGTACTGCTCCGTACTTGTCCATACTGGTCCGTACCGGTCTGTACTGGTCCTTACCGGTCCGTACCGGTCCGTACCGGTCCGTTCTGGTCCGTACCGGTCCGTTCCGGTCCGTACCGGTCCGTACCGGTCCGTACTGGTCCGTTCCTCTCCGTTCTGGTCCGTCCCGGTCCGTTCCGGTCCGTACTGGTCTGTACTTGTCCATACTGGTCCGTACTGGTCCGTAGTGGTCCATACTGATCCATACCGGTCCATACTGGTCCGTACTGGTCCGTACTGGTCCGTACCGGTCCATAGTGTTTAGTACTGATCCATACCGGTCCGTACCGATCCGTACTGATCCGTACTGGTCCATACTGGTCCGTACTGGTCCGTACTGGCCATACTGGACCGTAATGGTCCGTAGTGGTCTGTACTAGTCTGTACTGGTCCGTAGTGTTCCGTACTGGTCTGTACTGGTGCATACTGGTCCTTACCTGTCCGTACCGGTCCATCCCGGTCCGTTCCGGTCCGTACCAGTCCGTACCTGTCCGTACAAATCCATACCGGTCCATTCTGGTCCGTACCGGTCCATACCGGTCCGTACCGCTCCGTACCGGTCCGTTCCTCTCCGTTCTGGTCCGTTCCGGTCCGTTCATGTCCGTACTGCTCCGTACTTGTCCATACTGGTCCGTACCGGTCTGTACTGGTCCTTACCGGTCCGTACCGGTCCGTACCGGTCCGTTCTGGTCCGGTCTGGTCCGTACCCGTCCGTTCCTCTCCGTTCTGGTCCGTTCCGTTCCGTACTGGTCCGTACTTGTCCATAGTGTTCCGTACTGGTCCGTAGTGTTCCGTACTGGTCCATACTGGTCCGTACCGGTCTGTACTGGTCCTTACCGGTCCGTACCGGTCCGTCCCGGTCCGTTCCGGTCCATACTGGTCGGTACCCATCCGTACCGGTCCGTTTCGGTCCGTGCCGGTCCATACCGGTCCGTACCGGTCCGTACTGGTCCGTATTGCTCTGTACTGGTCCGTACAGTTTCGTAGTGTTCCATACTGGTCCGTAGTGTTCCGTACTTGTCCATACTGGTCCGTACCGGTCCGTACCGGTCCTTACCTGTCCGTACCGGTCCGTATTGCTCCGTACCGGTCCATACTGTTCCGTAGTGTTCCGTACTGGTCCGTAGTGTTCCGTACCGGTCCATACTGATCCGTACCAGTCCGTTCCTCTCCGTTCTGGTCCGTTCCGATCCGTTCTTGTCCCTACTGGTCCGTAGTGGTCCGTACTGATCCATACCGGTCCGTACTGGTCCGTAGTGGTCCATACTGGGCCGTACTGGTCCATACTGGTCTGTACTAGTCTGTACTGGTCCTTAGTGTTCCGTACTGGTCTGTACTGGTGCATACTGGTCCTTACCTGTCCGTACCGGTCCATCCCGGTCTGTTCCGGTCCGTACCGGTCCGTACCTGTCCGTACCAATCCATACCGGTCCGTTCCGGTCCGTACCGGTCCATACCGGTCCGTACCGCTCCGTACCGGTCCGTTCCTCTCCGTTCTGGTCCGTTCCGGTCCGTTCATGTCCGTACTGCTCCGTACTTGTCCATACTGGTCCGTACCGGTCTGTACTGGTCCTTACCGGTCCGTACCGGTCCGTACCGGTCCGTTCTGGTCCGTACCGGTCCGTTCCGGTCCGTACCGGTCCGTACCGGTCCGTACTGGTCCGTTCCTCTCCGTTCTGGTCCGTCCCGGTCCGTTCCGGTCCGTACTGGTCTGTACTTGTCCATACTGGTCCGTACTGGTCCGTAGTGGTCCATACTGATCCATACCGGTCCATACTGGTCCGTACTGGTCCGTACTGGTCCGTACCGGTCCATAGTGTTCCGTACTGATCCATACCGGTCCGTACCGATCCGTACTGATCCGTACTGGTCCATACTGGTCCGTACTGGTCCGTACTGGCCATACTGGACCGTAATGGTCCGTAGTGGTCCATACTGGGCCGTACTGCTCAGTATTGGTCTGTACTGGTCCGTACTGGTCCGTACTGGTCCATACTGGGCCGTACCCGTCCGTTCCGGTCCGTACCTGTCCGTAACGGTCCATACCGGTCCGTTCCGGTCCGTACCGGTCCATACCGGTCCGTACCGGCCGGTTCCTCTCCGTTCTGGTCCTTTCCGGTCCGTTCATGTCTGTACTGGTCCGTACTTGTCCATAGTGGTCCGTACTTGGCCATAGTGGTCCATACTGGTCCGTGCTGGTCCATACTTGTCCATAGTGATCCATACTGGTCCCTACTGGTCCGTAGTGGTCCGTACTGATCCATACCGGTCCGTACTGGTCCGTAGTGGTCCATACTGGGCCGTACTGGTCCGTACTGGTCTGTACTCGTCTGTACTGGTCCGTACTGTTCCGTACTGGTCTGTACTGGTTCATACTGGTCCATACCGCTTCATACCGGTCCGTTCTGGTCCGTTCTGGTCCGTACCGGTCCGTTCCTCTCCGTTCTGCTCCGTTCCGTACTGGTCCGTACTTGTCCATAGTGTTCCGTACTGGTCCGTAGTGTTCCGTACTGGTCCATACTGGTCCGTACCGGTCCGTACCGGTCCTTACCTGTCCGTACCGGTCCGTATTGCTCCGTACCGGTCCATACTGTTCCGTAGTGTTCCGTACTGGTCCGTAGTGTTCCGTACCGGTCCATACTGATCCGTACCAGTCCGTTCCTCTCCGTTCTGGTCCGTTCCGATCCGTTCTTGTCCCTACTGGTCCGTAGTGGTCCGTACTGATCCATACCGGTCCGTACTGGTCCGTAGTGGTCCATACTGGGCCGTACTGGTCCATACTGGTCTGTACTAGTCTGTACTGGTCCGTAGTGTTCCGTACTGGTCTGTACTGGTGCATACTGGTCCTTACCTGTCCGTACCGGTCCATCCCGGTCCGTTCCGGTCCGTACCAGTCCGTACCTGTCCGTACAAATCCATACCGGTCCATTCTGGTCCGTACCGGTCCATACCGGTCCGTACCGCTCCGTACCGGTCCGTTCCTCTCCGTTCTGGTCCGTTCCGGTCCGTTCATGTCCGTACTGCTCCGTACTTGTCCATACTGGTCCGTACCGGTCTGTACTGGTCCTTACCGGTCCGTACCGGTCCGTACCGGTCCGTTCTGGTCCGGTCTGGTCCGTACCCATCCGTTCCTCTCCGTTCTGGTCCGTTCCGTTCCGTACTGGTCCGTACTTGTCCATAGTGTTCCGTACTGGTCCGTAGTGTTCCGTACCGGTCCGTACTGGTCCGTACCGGTCCGTACCGGTCCTTACCTGTCCGTACCGGTCCGTACCGATCCGTCCCGGTCCGTTCCGGTCCATACTGGTCGGTACCCGTCCGTACCGGTCCGTTTCGGTCCGTGCCAGTCCATACCGGTCCGTACCAGTCCGTACTGGTCCGTATTGCTCTGTACTGGTCCGTACAGTTCCGTAGTGTTCCATACTGGTCCGTAGTGTTCCGTACTTGTCCATACTGGTCCGTACTGGTCTGTACTGGTCCTTACCTGTCCGTACCGGTCCATCCCGGTCCGTTCCGGTCCGTACCGGTCCGTACCTGTCGGTACCAATCCATACCGGTCCGTTCATGTCTGTACCGGTCCATACCGGTCCATACCGCTCCGTACCGGTCCGTTCCTCTCCGTTCTGGTCCGTTCCGGTCCGTTCATGTCCGTACTGGTCCGTACTTGTCCATAGTGGTCCGTACTTGGCCATAGTGGTCCATACTGGTCCGTACTGGGCCGTACTTGTCCATAGTGATCCATACTGGTCCCTACTGGTCCGTAGTGGTCCGTACTGATCCATACCGGTCCGTACTGGTCCGTAGTGGTCCATACTTGGCCGTACTGCTCCATACTGGTCTGTACTAGTCTGTACTGGTCCGTACTGTTCCGTACTGCTCTGTACTGTCCATACTGGGCCGTACTCGTCCGTACTGGTCCATACTGGTCCGTTCTGGTCCGTACCGGTCCGTACCTCTCAGTTCTGGTCCGTTCCGTACTGGTCCATACTTGTCCATAGTGTTCCGTACTGGTCCGTAGTGTTCCGTACTGGTCCATACTGGTCCGTACCGGTCCGTACCGGTCCTTACCTGTCCGTACCGGTCCGTATTGCTCCGTACCGGTCCATACTGTTCCGTAGTGTTCCGTACTGGTCCGTAGTGTTCCGTACTGGTCCATACTGGTCCGTACCAGTCCGTTCCTCTCCGTTCTGGTCCGTTCTGATCCGTTCTTGTCCGTACTGGTCCGTACTTGTCCATACTGGTCCGTACTGGTCCGTACTGGTCCATACTGGTCCGTACCGGTCCGTACTGGTCTGTACTGGTCCGTACTGGTCCGTACTGGTCCGTACTGGTCCATAGTGTTCCGTACTGATCCATACCGGTCCGTACCGATCCGTGCTGATCCGTACTGGTCCATACTGGTCCATACTGTTCCATACTGTTCCGTACTGGTCTGTACTGGTCCATACTGGTCCATACTGGTCCGTACTTGTCCGTACTGGTCCGTAATGGTCCATACTGGTCCATACTGTTCCATACTGCTCCATACTGGTCCGTTCTGGTCTGTTCTGGTCCGCATTGGTCCATACTGGTCCGTACTGCTCCGTACTGGTCCGTACTGGTCCGTACTGGTCCGTACTGGTCCATACTGGTCCATACAGGTCCGTACTGGTCCGTGCTGGTCCGTACCAGTCCGTATTGCTCCGTACCGGTCCGTATTGCTCCATACCGGTCCATATTGGTCCGTACTAGTCTGTATTGCTCCGTACTGGTCCGTATTGCTCCGTACTGGTGCGTACCGGTCCCTACCGGTCCATACTGGTCCGTACTGGTCCGTACTGGTCCGTACTTGTCCACAGTGGTCCATACTGGTCCGTACTGGTCCGTACTGGTCCGTACTGATCCATACCGGTCCGTACTGGTCCGTAGTGGTCCATACTGATCCATACCGGTCCATACTGGTCCGTACTGGTCCGTACTGGTCCGTACCGGTCCATAGTGTTCCGTACTGATCCATACCGGTCCGTACCGATCCGTACTGATCCGTACTGGTCCATACTGGTCCGTACTGCTCCGTACTGGCCATACTGGACCGTTCTGGTCCGTACCGGTCCGTTCTGGTCCGTACCGGTCCGTACTGGTCCGTATTGGTCCGTTCCTCTCCGTTCTGGTCCGTCCCGGTCCGTTCCGGTCCGTACTGGTCCGTACTTGTCCATACTGGTCCGTACTGGTCCGTAGTGGTCCATACTGATCCATACCGGTCCATACTGGTCCGTACTGGTCCGTACTGGTCCGTACCGGTCCATAGTGTTCCGTACTGATCCATACCGGTCCGTACCGATCCGTACTGATCCGTACTGGTCCATACTGGTCCGTACTGCTCCGTACCGGCCCGTACCGGTCCTTACCTGTCCGTACCGGTCCGTATTGCTCCGTACCGGTCCATACTGTTCCGTAGTGTTCCGTACTGGTCCGTAGTGTTCCGTACCGGTCCATACTGATCCGTACCAGTCCGTTCCTCTCCGTTCTGGTCCGTTCCGATCCGTTCTTGTCCCTACTGGTCCGTAGTGGTCCGTACTGATCCATACCGGTCCGTACTGGTCCGTAGTGGTCCATACTGGGCCGTACTGGTCCATACTGGTCTGTACTAGTCTGTACTGGTCCTTAGTGTTCCGTACTGGTCTGTACTGGTGCATACTGGTCCTTACCTGTCCGTACCGGTCCATCCCGGTCTGTTCCGGTCCGTACCGGTCCGTACCTGTCCGTACCAATCCATACCGGTCCGTTCCGGTCCGTACCGGTCCATACCGGTCCGTACCGCTCCGTACCGGTCCGTTCCTCTCCGTTCTGGTCCGTTCCGGTCCGTTCATGTCCGTACTGCTCCGTACTTGTCCATACTGGTCCGTACCGGTCTGTACTGGTCCTTACCGGTCCGTACCGGTCCGTACCGGTCCGTTCTGGTCCGTACCGGTCCGTTCCGGTCCGTACCGGTCCGTACCGGTCCGTACTGGTCCGTTCCTCTCCGTTCTGGTCCGTCCCGGTCCGTTCCGGTCCGTACTGGTCTGTACTTGTCCATACTGGTCCGTACTGGTCCGTAGTGGTCCATACTGATCCATACCGGTCCATACTGGTCCGTACTGGTCCGTACTGGTCCGTACCGGTCCATAGTGTTTAGTACTGATCCATACCGGTCCGTACCGATCCGTACTGATCCGTACTGGTCCATACTGGTCCGTACTGGTCCGTACTGGCCATACTGGACCGTAATGGTCCGTAGTGGTCCATACTGGGCCGTACTGCTCAGTATTGGTCTGTACTGGTCCGTACTGGTCCGTACTGGTCCATACTGGGCCGTACCCGTCCGTTCCGGTCCGTACCTGTCCGTAACGGTCCATACCGGTCCGTTCCGGTCCGTACCGGTCCATACCGGTCCGTACCGGCCGGTTCCTCTCCGTTCTGGTCCTTTCCGGTCCGTTCATGTCCGTACTGGTCCGTACTTGTCCATAGTGGTCCGTACTTGGCCATAGTGGTCCATACTGGTCCGTGCTGGTCCATACTTGTCCATAGTGATCCATACTGGTCCCTACTGGTCCGTAGTGGTCCGTACTGATCCATACCGGTCCGTACTGGTCCGTAGTGGTCCATACTGGGCCGTACTGGTCCATACTGGTCTGTACTAGTCTGTACTGGTCCGTAGTGTTCCGTACTGGTCTGTACTGGTGCATACTGGTCCTTACCTGTCCGTACCGGTCCATCCCGGTCCGTTCCGGTCCGTACCAGTCCGTACCTGTCCGTACAAATCCATACCGGTCCATTCTGGTCCGTACCGGTCCATACCGGTCCGTACCGCTCCGTACCGGTCCGTTCCTCTCCGTTCTGGTCCGTTCCGGTCCGTTCATGTCCGTACTGCTCCGTACTTGTCCATACTGGTCCGTACCGGTCTGTACTGGTCCTTACCGGTCCGTACCGGTCCGTACCGGTCCGTTCTGGTCCGGTCTGGTCCGTACCCGTCCGTTCCTCTCCGTTCTGGTCCGTTCCGTTCCGTACTGGTCCGTACTTGTCCATAGTGTTCCGTACTGGTCCGTAGTGTTCCGTACCGGTCCGTACTGGTCCGTACCGGTCCGTACCGGTCCTTACCTGTCCGTACCGGTCCGTACCGATCCGTCCCGGTCCGTTCCGGTCCATACTGGTCGGTACCCGTCCGTACCGGTCCGTTTCGGTCCGTGCCAGTCCATACCGGTCCGTACCAGTCCGTACTGGTCCGTATTGCTCTGTACTGGTCCGTACAGTTCCGTAGTGTTCCATACTCGTCCGTAGTGTTCCGTACTTGTCCATACTGGTCCGTACTGGTCTGTACTGGTCCTTACCTGTCCGTACCGGTCCATCCCGGCCCGTTCCGGTCCGTACCGGTCCGTACCTGTCGGTACCAATCCATACCGGTCCGTTCATGTCTGTACCGGTCCATACCGGTCCATACCGCTCCGTACCGGTCCGTTCCTCTCCGTTCTGGTCCGTTCCGGTCCGTTCATGTCCGTACTGGTCCGTACTTGTCCATAGTGGTCCGTACTTGGCCATAGTGGTCCATACTGGTCCGTACTGGGCCGTACTTGTCCATAGTGATCCATACTGGTCCCTACTGGTCCGTAGTGGTCCGTACTGATCCATACCGGTCCGTACTGGTCCGTAGTGGTCCATACTTGGCCGTACTGCTCCATACTGGTCTGTACTAGTCTGTACTGGTCCGTACTGTTCCGTACTGCTCTGTACTGTCCATACTGGGCCGTACTCGTCCGTACTGGTCCATACTGGTCCGTTCTGGTCCGTACCGGTCCGTACCTCTCAGTTCTGGTCCGTTCCGTACTGGTCCATACTTGTCCATAGTGTTCCGTACTGGTCCGTAGTGTTCCGTACTGGTCCATACTGGTCCGTACCGGTCCGTACCGGTCCTTACCTGTCCGTACCGGTCCGTATTGCTCCGTTCCGGTCCGTACTGGTCTGTACTTGTCCATACTGGTCCGTACTGGTCCGTAGTGGTCCATACTGATCCATACCGGTCCATACTGGTCCGTACTGGTCCGTACTGGTCCGTACCGGTCCATAGTGTTTAGTACTGATCCATACCGGTCCGTACCGATCCGTACTGATCCGTACTGGTCCATACTGGTCCGTACTGGTCCGTACTGGCCATACTGGACCGTACTGGTCCATACTGGTCTGTACTAGTCTGTACTGGTCCGTAGTGTTCCGTACTGGTCTGTACTGGTGCATACTGGTCCTTACCTGTCCGTACCGGTCCATCCCGGTCCGTTCCGGTCCGTACCAGTCCGTACCTGTCCGTACAAATCCATACCGGTCCATTCTGGTCCGTACCGGTCCATACCGGTCCGTACCGCTCCGTACCGGTCCGTTCCTCTCCGTTCTGGTCCGTTCCGGTCCGTTCATGTCCGTACTGCTCCGTACTTGTCCATACTGGTCCGTACCGGTCTGTACTGGTCCTTACCGGTCCGTACCGGTCCGTACCGGTCCGTTCTGGTCCGGTCTGGTCCGTACCCGTCCGTTCCTCTCCGTTCTGGTCCGTTCCGTTCCGTACTGGTCCGTACTTGTCCATAGTGTTCCGTACTGGTCCGTAGTGTTCCGTACTGGTCCATACTGGTCCGTACCGGTCTGTACTGGTCCTTACCGGTCCGTACCGGTCCGTCCCGGTCCGTTCCGGTCCATACTGGTCGGTACCCATCCGTACCGGTCCGTTTCGGTCCGTGCCGGTCCATACCGGTCCGTACCGGTCCGTACTGGTCCGTATTGCTCTGTACTGGTCCGTACAGTTTCGTAGTGTTCCATACTGGTCCGTAGTGTTCCGTACTTGTCCATACTGGTCCGTACCGGTCCGTACCGGTCCTTACCTGTCCGTACCGGTCCGTATTGCTCCGTACCGGTCCATACTGTTCCGTAGTGTTCCGTACTGGTCCGTAGTGTTCCGTACCGGTCCATACTGATCCGTACCAGTCCGTTCCTCTCCGTTCTGGTCCGTTCCGATCCGTTCTTGTCCCTACTGGTCCGTAGTGGTCCGTACTGATCCATACCGGTCCGTACTGGTCCGTAGTGGTCCATACTGGGCCGTACTGGTCCATACTGGTCTGTACTAGTCTGTACTGGTCCTTAGTGTTCCGTACTGGTCTGTACTGGTGCATACTGGTCCTTACCTGTCCGTACCGGTCCATCCCGGTCTGTTCCGGTCCGTACCGGTCCGTACCTGTCCGTACCAATCCATACCGGTCCGTTCCGGTCCGTACCGGTCCATACCGGTCCGTACCGCTCCGTACCGGTCCGTTCCTCTCCGTTCTGGTCCGTTCCGGTCCGTTCATGTCCGTACTGCTCCGTACTTGTCCATACTGGTCCGTACCGGTCTGTACTGGTCCTTACCGGTCCGTACCGGTCCGTACCGGTCCGTTCTGGTCCGTACCGGTCCGTTCCGGTCCGTACCGGTCCGTACCGGTCCGTACTGGTCCGTTCCTCTCCGTTCTGGTCCGTCCCGGTCCGTTCCGGTCCGTACTGGTCTGTACTTGTCCATACTGGTCCGTACTGGTCCGTAGTGGTCCATACTGATCCATACCGGTCCATACTGGTCCGTACTGGTCCGTACTGGTCCGTACCGGTCCATAGTGTTCCGTACTGATCCATACCGGTCCGTACCGATCCGTACTGATCCGTACTGGTCCATACTGGTCCGTACTGGTCCGTACTGGCCATACTGGACCGTAATGGTCCGTAGTGGTCCATACTGGGCCGTACTGCTCAGTATTGGTCTGTACTGGTCCGTACTGGTCCGTACTGGTCCATACTGGGCCGTACCCGTCCGTTCCGGTCCGTACCTGTCCGTAACGGTCCATACCGGTCCGTTCCGGTCCGTACCGGTCCATACCGGTCCGTACCGGCCGGTTCCTCTCCGTTCTGGTCCTTTCCGGTCCGTTCATGTCTGTACTGGTCCGTACTTGTCCATAGTGGTCCGTACTTGGCCATAGTGGTCCATACTGGTCCGTGCTGGTCCATACTTGTCCATAGTGATCCATACTGGTCCCTACTGGTCCGTAGTGGTCCGTACTGATCCATACCGGTCCGTACTGGTCCGTAGTGGTCCATACTGGGCCGTACTGGTCCGTACTGGTCTGTACTCGTCTGTACTGGTCCGTACTGTTCCGTACTGGTCTGTACTGGTTCATACTGGTCCATACCGCTTCATACCGGTCCGTTCTGGTCCGTTCTGGTCCGTACCGGTCCGTTCCTCTCCGTTCTGCTCCGTTCCGTACTGGTCCGTACTTGTCCATAGTGTTCCGTACTGGTCCGTAGTGTTCCGTACTGGTCCATACTGGTCCGTACCGGTCCGTACCGGTCCTTACCTGTCCGTACCGGTCCGTATTGCTCCGTACCGGTCCATACTGTTCCGTAGTGTTCCGTACTGGTCCGTAGTGTTCCGTACCGGTCCATACTGATCCGTACCAGTCCGTTCCTCTCCGTTCTGGTCCGTTCCGATCCGTTCTTGTCCCTACTGGTCCGTAGTGGTCCGTACTGATCCATACCGGTCCGTACTGGTCCGTAGTGGTCCATACTGGGCCGTACTGGTCCATACTGGTCTGTACTAGTCTGTACTGGTCCGTAGTGTTCCGTACTGGTCTGTACTGGTGCATACTGGTCCTTACCTGTCCGTACCGGTCCATCCCGGTCCGTTCCGGTCCGTACCAGTCCGTACCTGTCCGTACAAATCCATACCGGTCCATTCTGGTCCGTACCGGTCCATACCGGTCCGTACCGCTCCGTACCGGTCCGTTCCTCTCCGTTCTGGTCCGTTCCGGTCCGTTCATGTCCGTACTGCTCCGTACTTGTCCATACTGGTCCGTACCGGTCTGTACTGGTCCTTACCGGTCCGTACCGGTCCGTACCGGTCCGTTCTGGTCCGGTCTGGTCCGTACCCATCCGTTCCTCTCCGTTCTGGTCCGTTCCGTTCCGTACTGGTCCGTACTTGTCCATAGTGTTCCGTACTGGTCCGTAGTGTTCCGTACCGGTCCGTACTGGTCCGTACCGGTCCGTACCGGTCCTTACCTGTCCGTACCGGTCCGTACCGATCCGTCCCGGTCCGTTCCGGTCCATACTGGTCGGTACCCGTCCGTACCGGTCCGTTTCGGTCCGTGCCAGTCCATACCGGTCCGTACCAGTCCGTACTGGTCCGTATTGCTCTGTACTGGTCCGTACAGTTCCGTAGTGTTCCATACTGGTCCGTAGTGTTCCGTACTTGTCCATACTGGTCCGTACTGGTCTGTACTGGTCCTTACCTGTCCGTACCGGTCCATCCCGGTCCGTTCCGGTCCGTACCGGTCCGTACCTGTCGGTACCAATCCATACCGGTCCGTTCATGTCTGTACCGGTCCATACCGGTCCATACCGCTCCGTACCGGTCCGTTCCTCTCCGTTCTGGTCCGTTCCGGTCCGTTCATGTCCGTACTGGTCCGTACTTGTCCATAGTGGTCCGTACTTGGCCATAGTGGTCCATACTGGTCCGTACTGGGCCGTACTTGTCCATAGTGATCCATACTGGTCCCTACTGGTCCGTAGTGGTCTGTACTGATCCATACCGGTCCGTACTGGTCCGTAGTGGTCCATACTTGGCCGTACTGCTCCATACTGGTCTGTACTAGTCTGTACTGGTCCGTACTGTTCCGTACTGCTCTGTACTGTCCATACTGGGCCGTACTCGTCCGTACTGGTCCATACTGGTCCGTTCTGGTCCGTACCGGTCCGTACCTCTCAGTTCTGGTCCGTTCCGTACTGGTCCATACTTGTCCATAGTGTTCCGTACTGGTCCGTAGTGTTCCGTACTGGTCCATACTGGTCCGTACCGGTCCGTACCGGTCCTTACCTGTCCGTACCGGTCCGTATTGCTCCGTACCGGTCCATACTGTTCCGTAGTGTTCCGTACTGGTCCGTAGTGTTCCGTACTGGTCCATACTGGTCCGTACCAGTCCGTTCCTCTCCGTTCTGGTCCGTTCTGATCCGTTCTTGTCCGTACTGGTCCGTACTTGTCCATACTGGTCCGTACTGGTCCGTACTGGTCCATACTGGTCCGTACCGGTCCGTACTGGTCTGTACTGGTCCGTACTGGTCCGTACTGGTCCGTACTGGTCCATAGTGTTCCGTACTGATCCATACCGGTCCGTACCGATCCGTGCTGATCCGTACTGGTCCATACTGGTCCATACTGTTCCATACTGTTCCGTACTGGTCTGTACTGGTCCATACTGGTCCATACTGGTCCGTACTTGTCCGTACTGGTCCGTAATGGTCCATACTGGTCCATACTGTTCCATACTGCTCCATACTGGTCCGTTCTGGTCTGTTCTGGTCCGCATTGGTCCATACTGGTCCGTACTGCTCCGTACTGGTCCGTACTGGTCCGTACTGGTCCGTACTGGTCCATACTGGTCCATACAGGTCCGTACTGGTCCGTGCTGGTCCGTACCAGTCCGTATTGCTCCGTACCGGTCCGTATTGCTCCATACCGGTCCATATTGGTCCGTACTAGTCTGTATTGCTCCGTACTGGTCCGTATTGCTCCGTACTGGTGCGTACCGGTCCCTACCGGTCCATACTGGTCCGTACTGGTCCGTACTGGTCCGTACTTGTCCACAGTGGTCCATACTGGTCCGTACTGGTCCGTACTGGTCCGTACTGATCCATACCGGTCCGTACTGGTCCGTAGTGGTCCATACTGATCCATACCGGTCCATACTGGTCCGTACTGGTCCGTACTGGTCCGTACCGGTCCATAGTGTTCCGTACTGATCCATACCGGTCCGTACCGATCCGTACTGATCCGTACTGGTCCATACTGGTCCGTACTGCTCCGTACTGGCCATACTGGACCGTTCTGGTCCGTACCGGTCCGTTCTGGTCCGTACCGGTCCGTACTGGTCCGTATTGGTCCGTTCCTCTCCGTTCTGGTCCGTCCCGGTCCGTTCCGGTCCGTACTGGTCCGTACTTGTCCATACTGGTCCGTACTGGTCCGTAGTGGTCCATACTGATCCATACCGGTCCATACTGGTCCGTACTGGTCCGTACTGGTCCGTACCGGTCCATAGTGTTCCGTACTGATCCATACCGGTCCGTACCGATCCGTACTGATCCGTACTGGTCCATACTGGTCCGTACTGCTCCGTACCGGCCCGTACCGGTCCTTACCTGTCCGTACCGGTCCGTATTGCTCCGTACCGGTCCATACTGTTCCGTAGTGTTCCGTACTGGTCCGTAGTGTTCCGTACCGGTCCATACTGATCCGTACCAGTCCGTTCCTCTCCGTTCTGGTCCGTTCCGATCCGTTCTTGTCCCTACTGGTCCGTAGTGGTCCGTACTGATCCATACCGGTCCGTACTGGTCCGTAGTGGTCCATACTGGGCCGTACTGGTCCATACTGGTCTGTACTAGTCTGTACTGGTCCTTAGTGTTCCGTACTGGTCTGTACTGGTGCATACTGGTCCTTACCTGTCCGTACCGGTCCATCCCGGTCTGTTCCGGTCCGTACCGGTCCGTACCTGTCCGTACCAATCCATACCGGTCCGTTCCGGTCCGTACCGGTCCATACCGGTCCGTACCGCTCCGTACCGGTCCGTTCCTCTCCGTTCTGGTCCGTTCCGGTCCGTTCATGTCCGTACTGCTCCGTACTTGTCCATACTGGTCCGTACCGGTCTGTACTGGTCCTTACCGGTCCGTACCGGTCCGTACCGGTCCGTTCTGGTCCGTACCGGTCCGTTCCGGTCCGTACCGGTCCGTACCGGTCCGTACTGGTCCGTTCCTCTCCGTTCTGGTCCGTCCCGGTCCGTTCCGGTCCGTACTGGTCTGTACTTGTCCATACTGGTCCGTACTGGTCCGTAGTGGTCCATACTGATCCATACCGGTCCATACTGGTCCGTACTGGTCCGTACTGGTCCGTACCGGTCCATAGTGTTTAGTACTGATCCATACCGGTCCGTACCGATCCGTACTGATCCGTACTGGTCCATACTGGTCCGTACTGGTCCGTACTGGCCATACTGGACCGTAATGGTCCGTAGTGGTCCATACTGGGCCGTACTGCTCAGTATTGGTCTGTACTGGTCCGTACTGGTCCGTACTGGTCCATACTGGGCCGTACCCGTCCGTTCCGGTCCGTACCTGTCCGTAACGGTCCATACCGGTCCGTTCCGGTCCGTACCGGTCCATACCGGTCCGTACCGGCCGGTTCCTCTCCGTTCTGGTCCTTTCCGGTCCGTTCATGTCCGTACTGGTCCGTACTTGTCCATAGTGGTCCGTACTTGGCCATAGTGGTCCATACTGGTCCGTGCTGGTCCATACTTGTCCATAGTGATCCATACTGGTCCCTACTGGTCCGTAGTGGTCCGTACTGATCCATACCGGTCCGTACTGGTCCGTAGTGGTCCATACTGGGCCGTACTGGTCCATACTGGTCTGTACTAGTCTGTACTGGTCCGTAGTGTTCCGTACTGGTCTGTACTGGTGCATACTGGTCCTTACCTGTCCGTACCGGTCCATCCCGGTCCGTTCCGGTCCGTACCAGTCCGTACCTGTCCGTACAAATCCATACCGGTCCATTCTGGTCCGTACCGGTCCATACCGGTCCGTACCGCTCCGTACCGGTCCGTTCCTCTCCGTTCTGGTCCGTTCCGGTCCGTTCATGTCCGTACTGCTCCGTACTTGTCCATACTGGTCCGTACCGGTCTGTACTGGTCCTTACCGGTCCGTACCGGTCCGTACCGGTCCGTTCTGGTCCGGTCTGGTCCGTACCCGTCCGTTCCTCTCCGTTCTGGTCCGTTCCGTTCCGTACTGGTCCGTACTTGTCCATAGTGTTCCGTACTGGTCCGTAGTGTTCCGTACCGGTCCGTACTGGTCCGTACCGGTCCGTACCGGTCCTTACCTGTCCGTACCGGTCCGTACCGATCCGTCCCGGTCCGTTCCGGTCCATACTGGTCGGTACCCCGTCCGTACCGGTCCGTTTCGGTCCGTGCCAGTCCATACCGGTCCGTACCAGTCCGTACTGGTCCGTATTGCTCTGTACTGGTCCGTACAGTTCCGTAGTGTTCCATACTGGTCCGTAGTGTTCCGTACTTGTCCATACTGGTCCGTACTGGTCTGTACTGGTCCTTACCTGTCCGTACCGGTCCATCCCGGCCCGTTCCGGTCCGTACCGGTCCGTACCTGTCGGTACCAATCCATACCGGTCCGTTCATGTCTGTACCGGTCCATACCGGTCCATACCGCTCCGTACCGGTCCGTTCCTCTCCGTTCTGGTCCGTTCCGGTCCGTTCATGTCCGTACTGGTCCGTACTTGTCCATAGTGGTCCGTACTTGGCCATAGTGGTCCATACTGGTCCGTACTGGGCCGTACTTGTCCATAGTGATCCATACTGGTCCCTACTGGTCCGTAGTGGTCCGTACTGATCCATACCGGTCCGTACTGGTCCGTAGTGGTCCATACTTGGCCGTACTGCTCCATACTGGTCTGTACTAGTCTGTACTGGTCCGTACTGTTCCGTACTGCTCTGTACTGTCCATACTGGGCCGTACTCGTCCGTACTGGTCCATACTGGTCCGTTCTGGTCCGTACCGGTCCGTACCTCTCAGTTCTGGTCCGTTCCGTACTGGTCCATACTTGTCCATAGTGTTCCGTACTGGTCCGTAGTGTTCCGTACTGGTCCATACTGGTCCGTACCGGTCCGTACCGGTCCTTACCTGTCCGTACCGGTCCGTATTGCTCCGTACCGGTCCATACTGTTCCGTAGTGTTCCGTACTGGTCCGTAGTGTTCCGTACTGGTCCATACTGGTCCGTACCAGTCCGTTCCTCTCCGTTCTGGTCCGTTCTGATCCGTTCTTGTCCGTACTGGTCCGTACTTGTCCATACTGGTCCGTACTGGTCCGTACTGGTCCATACTGGTCCGTACCGGTCCGTACTGGTCTGTACTGGTCCGTACTGGTCCGTACTGGTCCGTACTGGTCCATAGTGTTCCGTACTGATCCATACCGGTCCGTACCGATCCGTACTGATCCGTACTGGTCCATACTGGTCCATACTGTTCCATACTGTTCCGTACTGGTCTGTACTGGTCCATACTGGTCCATACTGGTCCGTACTTGTCCGTACTGGTCCGTAATGGTCCATACTGGTCCATACTGTTCCATACTGCTCCATACTGGTCCGTTCTGGTCTGTTCTGGTCCGCATTGGTCCATACTGGTCCGTACTGCTCCGTACTGGTCCGTACTGGTCCGTACTTGTCCATAGTGTTCCGTACTGGTCCGTAGTGTTCCGTACTGGTCCATACTGGTCCGTACCAGTCCGTATTGCTCCGTACCGGTCCGTATTGCTCCATACCGGTCCATATTGGTCCGTACTAGTCTGTATTGCTCCGTACTGGTCCGTATTGCTCCGTACTGGTGCGTACCGGTCCCTACCGGTCCATACTGGTCCGTACTGGTCCGTACTGGTCCGTACTTGTCCACAGTGGTCCATACTGGTCCGTACTGGTCCGTACTGGTCCGTACTGATCCATACCGGTCCGTACTGGTCCGTAGTGGTCCATACTGATCCATACCGGTCCATACTGGTCCGTACTGGTCCGTACTGGTCCGTACCGGTCCATAGTGTTCCGTACTGATCCATACCGGTCCGTACCGATCCGTACTGATCCCTACTGGTCCATACTGGTCCGTACTGCTCCGTACTGGCCATACTGGACCGTTCTGGTCCGTACCGGTCCGTTCTGGTCCGTACCGGTCCGTACCGGTCCGTATTGGTCCGTTCCTCTCCGTTCTGGTCCGTCCCGGTCCGTTCCGGTCCGTACTGGTCCGTACTTGTCCATACTGGTCCGTACTGGTCCGTAGTGGTCCATACTGATCCATACCGGTCCATACTGGTCCGTACTGGTCCGTACTGGTCCGTACCGGTCCATAGTGTTCCGTACTGATCCATACCGGTCCGTACCGATCCGTACTGATCCGTACTGGTCCATACTGGTCCGTACTGCTCCGTACTGGCCATACTGGACCGTTCTGGTCCGTACCGGTCCGTTCTGGTCCGTACCGGTCCGTACCGGTCCGTATTGGTCCGTTCCTCTCCGTTCTGGTCCGTCCCGGTCCGTTCCGGTCCGTACTGGTCCGTACTTGTCCATACTGGTCCGTACTGGTCCGTAGTGGTCCATACTGATCCATACCGGTCCATACTGGTCCGTACTGGTCCGTACTGGTCCGTACCGGTCCATAGTGTTCCGTACTGATCCATACCGGTCCGTACCGATCCGTACTGATCCATACTGGTCCATATGGCGTACTGGTCCGTACTGGTCCGTAATGGCTCCATACTGGTCGCACTGGTCGTTTGGTCCGCACTGGTCCATACTTGTCTGTACTGCTCCGTAGTGGTCCGTACTTGTCCATACTGGTCCATACTGGTCTGTACTGGTCGCTAGTGGTCCATACTGATTCATACCGGTTCTTACTGGTCCGTACTGGTCCGTACTGCTCCGTACTTGTCCATATTGGTCCGTACCGGTCCGTACCGGTCCTTAACTGTCTGTACCGGTCGGTACCGGTCCGTACCGGTCCGTATTGGTCTGTACTGGTCCGTACTGGTCCGTACTGGTCCGTACCGGTTCGTATTGCTCCGTACCGGTCCGTATTGCTCCGTACTGATCCGTACTGGTCCATACTGGTCCGTACTGCTCCGTTCGGGCCATACTGGACCATAATGGTCCGTAGTGGTCCATACTGGGCCGTACTGCTCCGTATTGGTCTGTACTGGTCCGTATTGCTCCGTACTGGTCCATACTGGGCCGTACCCGTCCGTTCCGGTCCGTACCTGTCCGTAACGGTCCGTAACGGTCCATACCGGTCCGTTCCGGTCCGTACCGGTCCATACCGGTCCGTACCGGCCGGTTCCTCTTCAGTTCTGGTCCGTTCCGGTCCGTTCATGTCCGTACTGGTCCGTACTTGTCCATAGTGGTCCGTACTTGGCCATAGTGGTCCATACCGGTCCGTTCCGGTCCGTACCGGTCCATACCGGTCCGTACCGGCCGGTTCCTCTCCGTTCTAGTCCGTTCCGGTCCGTTCATGTCCGTACTGGTCCGTACTTGTCCATAGTGGTCCGTACTTGGCCATAGTGGTCCATACTGGTCCGTACTGGTCCGTACTTGTCCATAGTGATCCATACTGGTCCCTACTGGTCCGTAGTGGTCCGTACTGATCCATACCGGTCCGTACTGGTCCGTAGTGTTCCATACTGGGCCGTACTGCTCCATACTGGTCTGTACTAGTCTGTACTGGTCCGTACTGTTCCGTACTGGTCTGTACTGGTCCATACTGGGCCGTACTCGTCCGTACTAGTCCATACTAGTCCGTACTGGTTCATACTGGTCCATAACACTGCATACCGGTCCGTTCTGGTCCGTTCTGGTCCGTAATGGTCCGTTCCTCTCCGTTCTGGTCCGTTCCGTACTGGTCCATACTGGTCCGTACCGGTCCGTACCGGTCCTTACCTGTCCGTACCGGTCCGTACCGGTCCGTTCCGGTCCGTACCGGTCCGTACCTGTTGGTACCAATCCATACCGGTCCGTTCCGGTCCATACCGGTCCATACCGGTCCGTACCGGTCCGTACCGGTCCGTTCCTCTCCGTTCTGGTCCGTTCCGGTCCGTTCATGTCCGTACTGGTCCGTACTTGTCCATTGTGTTCCGTACTGGTCCGTAGTGTTCCGTACTGGTACATACTGGTCCGTACCGGTCTGTACTAGTCTGTACTGGTCCGTAGTGTTCCGTACTGGTCTGTACTGGTCCATACTGGGCCGTACTCGTCCGTACTGGTCCATACTGGTCCGTACTGGTTCATACTGGTCCATACCGCTGCATACCGGTCCGTTCTGGTCCATTCTGGTCCGTACCGGTCCGTTCCTCTCCGTTCTGGTCCGTTCCGTTCCGTACTGGTCCGTACTTGTCCATAGTGTTCCGTACTGGTCCATACTGGTCCGTACCGGTCCGTACCGGTCCTTACCTGTCCGTACCGGTCCGTACCGGTCCGTTCCGGTCCGTACCGGTCCGTTCCGGTCCGTACCGGTCCGTCCCGGTCCGTTCCGGTCCATACTGGTCGGTACCCATCCGTACCGGTCCGTTTCGGTCCGTGCCGGTCCATACCGGTCCGTACCGGTCCGTACTGGTCCGTATTGCTCTGTACTGGTCCGTACAGTTTCGTAGTGTTCCATACTGGTCCGTAGTGTTCCGTACTTGTCCATACTGGTCCGTACCGGTCCGTACCGGTCCTTACCTGTCCGTACCGGTCCGTATTGCTCCGTACCGGTCCATACTGTTCCGTAGTGTTCCGTACTGGTCCGTAGTGTTCCGTACCGGTCCATACTGATCCGTACCAGTCCGTTCCTCTCCGTTCTGGTCCGTTCCGATCCGTTCTTGTCCCTACTGGTCCGTAGTGGTCCGTACTGATCCATACCGGTCCGTACTGGTCCGTAGTGGTCCATACTGGGCCGTACTGGTCCATACTGGTCTGTACTAGTCTGTACTGGTCCTTAGTGTTCCGTACTGGTCTGTACTGGTGCATACTGGTCCTTACCTGTCCGTACCGGTCCATCCCGGTCTGTTCCGGTCCGTACCGGTCCGTACCTGTCCGTACCAATCCATACCGGTCCGTTCCGGTCCGTACCGGTCCATACCGGTCCGTACCGCTCCGTACCGGTCCGTTCCTCTCCGTTCTGGTCCGTTCCGGTCCGTTCATGTCCGTACTGCTCCGTACTTGTCCATACTGGTCCGTACCGGTCTGTACTGGTCCTTACCGGTCCGTACCGGTCCGTACCGGTCCGTTCTGGTCCGTACCGGTCCGTTCCGGTCCGTACCGGTCCGTACCGGTCCGTACTGGTCCGTTCCTCTCCGTTCTGGTCCGTCCCGGTCCGTTCCGGTCCGTACTGGTCTGTACTTGTCCATACTGGTCCGTACTGGTCCGTAGTGGTCCATACTGATCCATACCGGTCCATACTGGTCCGTACTGGTCCGTACTGGTCCGTACCGGTCCATAGTGTTCCGTACTGATCCATACCGGTCCGTACCGATCCGTACTGATCCGTACTGGTCCATACTGGTCCGTACTGGTCCGTACTGGCCATACTGGACCGTAATGGTCCGTAGTGGTCCATACTGGGCCGTACTGCTCAGTATTGGTCTGTACTGGTCCGTACTGGTCCGTACTGGTCCATACTGGGCCGTACCCGTCCGTTCCGGTCCGTACCTGTCCGTAACGGTCCATACCGGTCCGTTCCGGTCCGTACCGGTCCATACCGGTCCGTACCGGCCGGTTCCTCTCCGTTCTGGTCCTTTCCGGTCCGTTCATGTCCGTACTGGTCCGTACTTGTCCATAGTGGTCCGTACTTGGCCATAGTGGTCCATACTGGTCCGTACTGGTCCGTACTTGTCCATAGTGATCCATACTGGTCCCTACTGGTCCGTAGTGGTCCGTACTGATCCATACCGGTCCGTACTGGTCCGTAGTGGTCCATACTGGGCCGTACTGGTCCGTACTGGTCTGTACTCGTCTGTACTGGTCCGTACTGTTCCGTACTGGTCTGTACTGGTTCATACTGGTCCATACCGCTTCATACCGGTCCGTTCTGGTCCGTTCTGGTCCGTACCGGTCCGTTCCTCTCCGTTCTGCTCCGTTCCGTACTGGTCCGTACTTGTCCATAGTGTTCCGTACTGGTCCGTAGTGTTCCGTACTTGTCCATACTGGTCCGTACCGGTCCGTACCGGTCCTTACCTGTCCGTACCGGTCCGTATTGCTCCGTACCGGTCCATACTGTTCCGTAGTGTTCCGTACTGGTCCGTAGTGTTCCGTACCGGTCCATACTGATCCGTACCAGTCCGTTCCTCTCCGTTCTGGTCCGTTCCGATCCGTTCTTGTCCCTACTGGTCCGTAGTGGTCCGTACTGATCCATACCGGTCCGTACTGGTCCGTAGTGGTCCATACTGGGCCGTACTGGTCCATACTGGTCTGTACTAGTCTGTACTGGTCCGTAGTGTTCCGTACTGGTCTGTACTGGTGCATACTGGTCCTTACCTGTCCGTACCGGTCCATCCCGGTCCGTTCCGGTCCGTACCAGTCCGTACCTGTCCGTACAAATCCATACCGGTCCATTCTGGTCCGTACCGGTCCATACCGGTCCGTACCGCTCCGTACCGGTCCGTTCCTCTCCGTTCTGGTCCGTTCCGGTCCGTTCATGTCCGTACTGCTCCGTACTTGTCCATACTGGTCCGTACCGGTCTGTACTGGTCCTTACCGGTCCGTACCGGTCCGTACCGGTCCGGTCTGGTCCGTACCCGTCCGTTCCTCTCCGTTCTGGTCCGTCCCGGTCCGTTCCGGTCCGTACTGGTCCGTACTTGTCCATACTGGTCCGTACTGGTCCGTAGTGTTCCGTACCGGTCCGTACTGGTCCGTACCGGTCCGTACCGGTCCTTACCTGTCCGTACCGGTCCGTACCGATCCGTCCCGGTCCGTTCCTGTCCATACTGGTCGGTACCCGTCCGTACCGGTCCGTTTCGGTCCGTGCCAGTCCATACCGGTCCGTACCAGTCCGTACTGGTCCGTATTGCTCTGTACTGGTCCGTACAGTTCCGTAGTGTTCCATACTGGTCCGTAGTGTTCCGTACTTGTCCATACTGGTCCGTACTGGTCTGTACTGGTCCTTACCTGTCCGTACCGGTCCATCCCGGCCCGTTCCGGTCCGTACCGGTCCGTACCTGTCGGTACCAATCCATACCGGTCCGTTCATGTCTGTACCGGTCCATACCGGTCCATACCGCTCCGTACCGGTCCGTTCCTCTCCGTTCTGGTCCGTTCCGGTCCGTTCATGTCCGTACTGGTCCGTACTTGTCCATAGTGGTCCGTACTTGGCCATAGTGGTCCATACTGGTCCGTACTGGGCCGTACTTGTCCATAGTGATCCATACTGGTCCCTACTGGTCCGTAGTGGTCCGTACTGATCCATACCGGTCCGTACTGGTCCGTAGTGGTCCATACTTGGCCGTACTGCTCCATACTGGTCTGTACTAGTCTGTACTGGTCCGTACTGTTCCGTACTGCTCTGTACTGTCCATACTGGGCCGTACTCGTCCGTACTGGTCCATACTGGTCCGTTCTGGTCCGTACCGGTCCGTACCTCTCAGTTCTGGTCCGTTCCGTACTGGTCCATACTTGTCCATAGTGTTCCGTACTGGTCCGTAGTGTTCCGTACTGGTCCATACTGGTCCGTACCGGTCCGTACCGGTCCTTACCTGTCCGTACCGGTCCGTATTGCTCCGTACCGGTCCATACTGTTCCGTAGTGTTCCGTACTGGTCCGTAGTGTTCCGTACTGGTCCATACTGGTCCGTACCAGTCCGTTCCTCTCCGTTCTGGTCCGTTCTGATCCGTTCTTGTCCGTACTGGTCCGTACTTGTCCATACTGGTCCGTACTGGTCCGTACTGGTCCATACTGGTCCGTACCGGTCCGTACTGGTCTGTACTGGTCCGTACTGGTCCGTACTGATCCGTACTGGTCCATACTGGTCCATACTGTTCCATACTGTTCCGTACTGGTCTGTACTGGTCCATACTGGTCCATACTGGTCCGTACTTGTCCGTACTGGTCCGTAATGGTCCATACTGGTCCATACTGTTCCATACTGCTCCATACTGGTCCGTTCTGGTCTGTTCTGGTCCGCATTGGTCCGTACCAGTCCGTATTGCTCCGTACCGGTCCGTATTGCTCCATACCGGTCCATATTGGTCCGTACTAGTCTGTATTGCTCCGTACTGGTCCGTATTGCTCCGTACTGGTGCGTACCGGTCCCTACCGGTCCATACTGGTCCGTACTGTTCCGTACTGGTCCGTACTTGTCCACAGTGGTCCATACTGGTCCGTACTGGTCCGTACTGGTCCGTACTGATCCATACCGGTCCGTACTGGTCCGTAGTGGTCCATACTGATCCATACCGGTCCATACTGGTCCGTACTGGTCCGTACTGGTCCGTACCGGTCCATAGTGTTCCGTACTGATCCATACCGGTCCGTACCGATCCGTACTGATCCGTACTGGTCCATACTGGTCCGTACTGCTCCGTACTGGCCATACTGGACCGTTCTGGTCCGTACCGGTCCGTTCTGGTCCGTACCGGTCCGTACCGGTCCGTATTGGTCCGTTCCTCTCCGTTCTGGTCCGTCCCGGTCCGTTCCGGTCCGTACTGGTCCGTACTTGTCCATACTGGTCCGTACTGGTCCGTAGTGGTCCATACTGATCCATACCGGTCCATACTGGTCCGTACTGGTCCGTACTGGTCCGTACCGGTCCATAGTGTTCCGTACTGATCCATACCGGTCCGTACCGATCCGTACTGATCCGTACTGGTCCATACTGGTCCGTACTGCTCCGTACTGGCCATACTGGACCGTTCTGGTCCGTACCGGTCCGTTCTGGTCCGTACCGGTCCGTACCGGTCCGTATTGGTCCGTTCCTCTCCGTTCTGGTCCGTCCCGGTCCGTTCCGGTCCGTACTGGTCCGTACTTGTCCATACTGGTCCGTACTGGTCCGTAGTGGTCCATACTGATCCATACCGGTCCATACTGGTCCGTACTGGTCCGTACTGGTCCGTACCGGTCCATAGTGTTCCGTACTGATCCATACCGGTCCGTACCGATCCGTACTGATCCATACTGGTCCATACTGGTCCGTACTGGTCCGTACTGGTCCGTAATGGTCCATACTGGTCCGCACTGGTCCGTTCTGGTCCGCACTGGTCCATACTTGTCTGTACTGCTCCGTAGTGGTCCGTACTTGTCCATACTGGTCCATACTGGTCTGTACTGGTCCGTAGTGGTCCATACTGATTCATACCGGTTCTTACTGGTCCGTACTGGTCCGTACTGCTCCGTACTTGTCCATATTGGTCCGTACCGGTCCGTACCGGTCCTTAACTGTCTGTACCGGTCGGTACCGGTCCGTACCGGTCCGTATTGGTCTGTACTGGTCCGTACTGGTCCGTACTGGTCCGTACCGGTTCGTATTGCTCCGTACCGGTCCGTATTGCTCCGTACTGATCCGTACTGGTCCATACTGGTCCGTACTGCTCCGTACGGGCCATACTGGACCGTAATGGTCCGTAGTGGTCCATACTGGGCCGTACTGCTCCGTATTGGTCTGTACTGGTCCGTATTGCTCCGTACTGGTCCATACTGGGCCGTACCCGTCCGTTCCGGTCCGTACCTGTCCGTAACGGTCCGTAACGGTCCATACCGGTCCGTTCCGGTCCGTACCGGTCCATACCGGTCCGTACCGGCCGGTTCCTCTCCGTTCTGGTCCGTTCCGGTCCGTTCATGTCCGTACTGGTCCGTACTTGTCCATAGTGGTCCGTACTTGGCCATAGTGGTCCATACCGGTCCGTTCCGGTCCGTACCGGTCCATACCGGTCCGTACCGGCCGGTTCCTCTCCGTTCTAGTCCGTTCCGGTCCGTTCATGTCCGTACTGGTCCGTACTTGTCCATAGTGGTCCGTACTTGGCCATAGTGGTCCATACTGGTCCGTACTGGTCCGTACTTGTCCATAGTGATCCATACTGGTCCCTACTGGTCCGTAGTGGTCCGTACTGATCCATACCGGTCCGTACTGGTCCGTAGTGTTCCATACTGGGCCGTACTGCTCCATACTGGTCTGTACTAGTCTGTACTGGTCCGTACTGTTCCGTACTGGTCTGTACTGGTCCATACTGGGCCGTACTCGTCCGTACTAGTCCATACTAGTCCGTACTGGTTCATACTGGTCCATAACACTGCATACCGGTCCGTTCTGGTCCGTTCTGGTCCGTAATGGTCCGTTCCTCTCCGTTCTGGTCCGTTCCGTACTGGTCCATACTGGTCCGTACCGGTCCGTACCGGTCCTTACCTGTCCGTACCGGTCCGTACCGATCCGTTCCGGTCCGTACCGGTCCGTACCGGTCCGTCCCGGTCCGTTCCGGTCCATACTGGTCGGTACCCGTCCGTACCGGTCCATCTCGGTTCGTTCCGGTCCGTACTGGTCCGTACCTGTCGGTACCAATCCATACTGGTCCGTTCCGGTCCGTACCGGTCCATACCTGTCCGTACCGCTCTGTACCGGTCCGTTCCTCTCCGTTCTGGTCCGTTCCGGTCCGTTCATGTCCGTACTGCTCCGTACTTGTCCATACTGGTCCGTACCGGTCTGTACTGGTCCTTACCGGTCCGTACCGGTCCATACCGGTCCGTTCTGGTCCGTACCGGTCCGTTCCGGTCCGTACCGGTCCATACCGGTCCGTACTGGTCCGTACTGGTCCGTACTGGTCCGTACTTGTCCACAGTGGTCCATACTGGTCCATACTGGTCCGTACTGGTCCGTACTGATCCATACCGGTCCGTACTGGTCCGTAGTGGTCCATACTGATCCATACCGGTCCATACTGGTCCGTACTGGTCCGTACTGGTCCGTACTTGTCCATAGTGTTCCGTACTGGTCCGTAGTGTTCCGTACTGGTCCATACTGGTCCGTACCGGTCCGTACCGGTTTTTACCTGTCCGTACCGGTCCGTATTGCTCCATACCGGTCCATATTGGTCCGTACTAGTCTGTATTGCTCCGTACTGGTCCGTATTGCTCCGTACTGGTGCGTACCGGTCCCTACCGGTCCATACTGGTCCGTACTGGTCCGTACTGGTCCGTACTTGTCCACAGTGGTCCATACTGGTCCGTACTGGTCCGTACTGGTCCGTACTGATCCATACCGGTCCGTACTGGTCCGTAGTGGTCCATACTGATCCATACCGGTCCATACTGGTCCGTACTGGTCCGTACTGGTCCGTACCGGTCCATAGTGTTCCGTACTGATCCATACCGGTCCGTACCGATCCGTACTGATCCGTACTGGTCCATACTGGTCCGTACTGCTCCGTACTGGCCATACTGGACCGTTCTGGTCCGTACCGGTCCGTTCTGGTCCGTACCGGTCCGTACCGGTCCGTATTGGTCCGTTCCTCTCCGTTCTGGTCCGTCCCGGTCCGTTCCGGTCCGTACTGGTCCGTACTTGTCCATACTGGTCCGTACTGGTCCGTAGTGGTCCATACTGATCCATACCGGTCCATACTGGTCCGTACTGGTCCGTACTGGTCCGTACCGGTCCATAGTGTTCCGTACTGATCCATACCGGTCCGTACCGATCCGTACTGATCCGTACTGGTCCATACTGGTCCGTACTGCTCCGTACTGGCCATACTGGACCGTTCTGGTCCGTACCGGTCCGTTCTGGTCCGTACCGGTCCGTACCGGTCCGTATTGGTCCGTTCCTCTCCGTTCTGGTCCGTCCCGGTCCGTTCCGGTCCGTACTGGTCCGTACTTGTCCATACTGGTCCGTACTGGTCCGTAGTGGTCCATACTGATCCATACCGGTCCATACTGGTCCGTACTGGTCCGTACTGGTCCGTACCGGTCCATAGTGTTCCGTACTGATCCATACCGGTCCGTACCGATCCGTACTGATCCATACTGGTCCATACTGGTCCGTACTGGTCCGTACTGGTCCGTAATGGTCCATACTGGTCCGCACTGGTCCGTTCTGGTCCGCACTGGTCCATACTTGTCTGTACTGCTCCGTAGTGGTCCGTACTTGTCCATACTGGTCCATACTGGTCTGTACTGGTCCGTAGTGGTCCATACTGATTCATACCGGTTCTTACTGGTCCGTACTGGTCCGTACTGCTCCGTACTTGTCCATATTGGTCCGTACCGGTCCGTACCGGTCCTTAACTGTCTGTACCGGTCGGTACCGGTCCGTACCGGTCCGTATTGGTCTGTACTGGTCCGTACTGGTCCGTACTGGTCCGTACCGGTTCGTATTGCTCCGTACCGGTCCGTATTGCTCCGTACTGATCCGTACTGGTCCATACTGGTCCGTACTGCTCCGTACGGGCCATACTGGACCGTAATGGTCCGTAGTGGTCCATACTGGGCCGTACTGCTCCGTATTGGTCTGTACTGGTCCGTATTGCTCCGTACTGGTCCATACTGGGCAGTACCCGTCCGTTCCGGTCCATACCTGTCCGTAACGGTCCGTAACGGTCCATACCGGTCCGTTCCGGTCCGTACCGGTCCATACCGGTCCGTACCGGCCGGTTCCTCTCCGTTCTGGTCCGTTCCGGTCCGTTCATGTCCGTACTGGTCCGTACTTGTCCATAGTGGTCCGTACTTGGCCATAGTGGTCCATACCGGTCCGTTCCGGTCCGTACCGGTCCATACCGGTCCGTACCGGCCGGTTCCTCTCCGTTCTAGTCCGTTCCGGTCCGTTCATGTCCGTACTGGTCCGTACTTGTCCATAGTGGTCCGTACTTGGCCATAGTGGTCCATACTGGTCCGTACTGGTCCGTACTTGTCCATAGTGATCCATACTGGTCCCTACTGGTCCGTAGTGGTCCGTACTGATCCATACCGGTCCGTACTGGTCCGTAGTGTTCCATACTGGGCCGTACTGCTCCATACTGGTCTGTACTAGTCTGTACTGGTCCGTACTGTTCCGTACTGGTCTGTACTGGTCCATACTGGGCCGTACTCGTCCGTACTAGTCCATACTAGTCCGTACTGGTTCATACTGGTCCATAACACTGCATACCGGTCCGTTCTGGTCCGTTCTGGTCCGTAATGGTCCGTTCCTCTCCGTTCTGGTCCGTTCCGTACTGGTCCATACTGGTCCGTACCGGTCCGTACCGGTCCTTACCTGTCCGTACCGGTCCGTACCGATCCGTTCCGGTCCGTACCGGTCCGTACCGGTCCGTCCCGGTCCGTTCCGGTCCATACTGGTCGGTACCCGTCCGTACCGGTCCATCTCGGTTCGTTCCGGTCCGTACTGGTCCGTACCTGTCGGTACCAATCCATACTGGTCCGTTCCGGTCCGTACCGGTCCATACCTGTCCGTACCGCTCTGTACCGGTCCGTTCCTCTCCGTTCTGGTCCGTTCCGGTCCGTTCATGTCCGTACTGCTCCGTACTTGTCCATACTGGTCCGTACCGGTCTGTACTGGTCCTTACCGGTCCGTACCGGTCCATACCGGTCCGTTCTGGTCCGTACCGGTCCGTTCCGGTCCGTACCGGTCCATACCGGTCCGTACTGGTCCGTACTGGTCCGTACTGGTCCGTACTTGTCCACAGTGGTCCATACTGGTCCATACTGGTCCGTACTGGTCCGTACTGATCCATACCGGTCCGTACTGGTCCGTAGTGGTCCATACTGATCCATACCGGTCCATACTGGTCCGTACTGGTCCGTACTGGTCCGTACTTGTCCATAGTGTTCCGTACTGGTCCGTAGTGTTCCGTACTGGTCCATACTGGTCCGTACCGGTCCGTACCGGTTTTTACCTGTCCGTACCGGTCTGTATTGCTCCATACCGGTCCATATTGGTCCGTACTAGTCTGTATTGCTCCGTACTGGTCCGTATTGCTCCGTACTGGTGCGTACCGGTCCCTACCGGTCCATACTGGTCCGTACTGGTCCGTACTGGTCCGTACTTGTCCACAGTGGTCCATACTGGTCCGTACTGGTCCGTACTGGTCCGTACTGATCCATACCGGTCCGTACTGGTCCGTAGTGGTCCATACTGATCCATACCGGTCCATACTGGTCCGTACTGGTCCGTACTGGTCCGTACCGGTCCATAGTGTTCCGTACTGATCCATACCGGTCCGTACCGATCCGTACTGATCCGTACTGGTCCATACTGGTCCGTACTGCTCCGTACTGGCCATACTGGACCGTTCTGGTCCGTACCGGTCCGTTCTGGTCCGTACCGGTCCGTACCGGTCCGTATTGGTCCGTTCCTCTCCGTTCTGGTCCGTCCCGGTCCGTTCCGGTCCGTACTGGTCCGTACTTGTCCATACTGGTCCGTACTGGTCCGTAGTGGTCCATACTGATCCATACCGGTCCATACTGGTCCGTACTGGTCCGTACTGGTCCGTACCGGTCCATAGTGTTCCGTACTGATCCATACCGGTCCGTACCGATCCGTACTGATCCGTACTGGTCCATACTGGTCCGTACTGCTCCGTACTGGCCATACTGGACCGTTCTGGTCCGTACCGGTCCGTTCTGGTCCGTACCGGTCCGTACCGGTCCGTATTGGTCCGTTCCTCTCCGTTCTGGTCCGTCCCGGTCCGTTCCGGTCCGTACTGGTCCGTACTTGTCCATACTGGTCCGTACTGGTCCGTAGTGGTCCATACTGATCCATACCGGTCCATACTGGTCCGTACTGGTCCGTACTGGTCCGTACCGGTCCATAGTGTTCCGTACTGATCCATACCGGTCCGTACCGATCCGTACTGATCCATACTGGTCCATACTGGTCCGTACTGGTCCGTACTGGTCCGTAATGGTCCATACTGGTCCGCACTGGTCCGTTCTGGTCCGCACTGGTCCATACTTGTCTGTACTGCTCCGTAGTGGTCCGTACTTGTCCATACTGGTCCATACTGGTCTGTACTGGTCCGTAGTGGTCCATACTGATTCATACCGGTTCTTACTGGTCCGTACTGGTCCGTACTGCTCCGTACTTGTCCATATTGGTCCGTACCGGTCCGTACCGGTCCTTAACTGTCTGTACCGGTCGGTACCGGTCCGTACCGGTCCGTATTGGTCTGTACTGGTCCGTACTGGTCCGTACTGGTCCGTACCGGTTCGTATTGCTCCGTACCGGTCCGTATTGCTCCGTACTGATCCGTACTGGTCCATACTGGTCCGTACTGCTCCGTACGGGCCATACTGGACCGTAATGGTCCGTAGTGGTCCATACTGGGCCGTACTGCTCCGTATTGGTCTGTACTGGTCCGTATTGCTCCGTACTGGTCCATACTGGGCCGTACCCGTCCGTTCCGGTCCGTACCTGTCCGTAACGGTCCGTAACGGTCCATACCGGTCCGTTCCGGTCCGTACCGGTCCATACCGGTCCGTACCGGCCGGTTCCTCTCCGTTCTGGTCCGTTCCGGTCCGTTCATGTCCGTACTGGTCCGTACTTGTCCATAGTGGTCCGTACTTGGCCATAGTGGTCCATACCGGTCCGTTCCGGTCCGTACCGGTCCATACCGGTCCGTACCGGCCGGTTCCTCTCCGTTCTAGTCCGTTCCGGTCCGTTCATGTCCGTACTGGTCCGTACTTGTCCATAGTGGTCCGTACTTGGCCATAGTGGTCCATACTGGTCCGTACTGGTCCGTACTTGTCCATAGTGATCCATACTGGTCCCTACTGGTCCGTAGTGGTCCGTACTGATCCATACCGGTCCGTACTGGTCCGTAGTGTTCCATACTGGGCCGTACTGCTCCATACTGGTCTGTACTAGTCTGTACTGGTCCGTACTGTTCCGTACTGGTCTGTACTGGTCCATACTGGGCCGTACTCGTCCGTACTAGTCCATACTAGTCCGTACTGGTTCATACTGGTCCATAACACTGCATACCGGTCCGTTCTGGTCCGTTCTGGTCCGTAATGGTCCGTTCCTCTCCGTTCTGGTCCGTTCCGTACTGGTCCATACTGGTCCGTACCGGTCCGTACCGGTCCTTACCTGTCCGTACCGGTCCGTACCGATCCGTTCCGGTCCGTACCGGTCCGTACCGGTCCGTCCCGGTCCGTTCCGGTCCATACTGGTCGGTACCCGTCCGTACCGGTCCATCTCGGTTCGTTCCGGTCCGTACTGGTCCGTACCTGTCGGTACCAATCCATACTGGTCCGTTCCGGTCCGTACCGGTCCATACCTGTCCGTACCGCTCTGTACCGGTCCGTTCCTCTCCGTTCTGGTCCGTTCCGGTCCGTTCATGTCCGTACTGCTCCGTACTTGTCCATACTGGTCCGTACCGGTCTGTACTGGTCCTTACCGGTCCGTACCGGTCCATACCGGTCCGTTCTGGTCCGTACCGGTCCGTTCCGGTCCGTACCGGTCCATACCGGTCCGTACTGGTCCGTACTGGTCCGTACTGGTCCGTACTTGTCCACAGTGGTCCATACTGGTCCATACTGGTCCGTACTGGTCCGTACTGATCCATACCGGTCCGTACTGGTCCGTAGTGGTCCATACTGATCCATACCGGTCCATACTGGTCCGTACTGGTCCGTACTGGTCCGTACTTGTCCATAGTGTTCCGTACTGGTCCGTAGTGTTCCGTACTGGTCCATACTGGTCCGTACCGGTCCGTACCGGTTTTTACCTGTCCGTACCGGTCCGTATTGCTCCATACCGGTCCATATTGGTCCGTACTAGTCTGTATTGCTCCGTACTGGTCCGTATTGCTCCGTACTGGTGCGTACCGGTCCCTACCGGTCCATACTGGTCCGTACTGGTCCGTACTGGTCCGTACTTGTCCACAGTGGTCCATACTGGTCCGTACTGGTCCGTACTGGTCCGTACTGATCCATACCGGTCCGTACTGGTCCGTAGTGGTCCATACTGATCCATACCGGTCCATACTGGTCCGTACTGGTCCGTACTGGTCCGTACCGGTCCATAGTGTTCCGTACTGATCCATACCGGTCCGTACCGATCCGTACTGATCCGTACTGGTCCATACTGGTCCGTACTGCTCCGTACTGGCCATACTGGACCGTTCTGGTCCGTACCGGTCCGTTCTGGTCCGTACCGGTCCGTACCGGTCCGTATTGGTCCGTTCCTCTCCGTTCTGGTCCGTCCCGGTCCGTTCCGGTCCGTACTGGTCCGTACTTGTCCATACTGGTCCGTACTGGTCCGTAGTGGTCCATACTGATCCATACCGGTCCATACTGGTCCGTACTGGTCCGTACTGGTCCGTACCGGTCCATAGTGTTCCGTACTGATCCATACCGGTCCGTACCGATCCGTACTGATCCGTACTGGTCCATACTGGTCCGTACTGCTCCGTACTGGCCATACTGGACCGTTCTGGTCCGTACCGGTCCGTTCTGGTCCGTACCGGTCCGTACCGGTCCGTATTGGTCCGTTCCTCTCCGTTCTGGTCCGTCCCGGTCCGTTCCGGTCCGTACTGGTCCGTACTTGTCCATACTGGTCCGTACTGGTCCGTAGTGGTCCATACTGATCCATACCGGTCCATACTGGTCCGTACTGGTCCGTACTGGTCCGTACCGGTCCATAGTGTTCCGTACTGATCCATACCGGTCCGTACCGATCCGTACTGATCCATACTGGTCCATACTGGTCCGTACTGGTCCGTACTGGTCCGTAATGGTCCATACTGGTCCGCACTGGTCCGTTCTGGTCCGCACTGGTCCATACTTGTCTGTACTGCTCCGTAGTGGTCCGTACTTGTCCATACTGGTCCATACTGGTCTGTACTGGTCCGTAGTGGTCCATACTGATTCATACCGGTTCTTACTGGTCCGTACTGGTCCGTACTGCTCCGTACTTGTCCATATTGGTCCGTACCGGTCCGTACCGGTCCTTAACTGTCTGTACCGGTCGGTACCGGTCCGTACCGGTCCGTATTGGTCTGTACTGGTCCGTACTGGTCCGTACTGGTCCGTACCGGTTCGTATTGCTCCGTACCGGTCCGTATTGCTCCGTACTGATCCGTACTGGTCCATACTGGTCCGTACTGCTCCGTACGGGCCATACTGGACCGTAATGGTCCGTAGTGGTCCATACTGGGCCGTACTGCTCCGTATTGGTCTGTACTGGTCCGTATTGCTCCGTACTGGTCCATACTGGGCCGTACCCGTCCGTTCCGGTCCGTACCTGTCCGTAACGGTCCGTAACGGTCCATACCGGTCCGTTCCGGTCCGTACCGGTCCATACCGGTCCGTACCGGCCGGTTCCTCTCAGTTCTGGTCCGTTCCGGTCCGTTCATGTCCGTACTGGTCCGTACTTGTCCATAGTGGTCCGTACTTGGCCATAGTGGTCCATACCGGTCCGTTCCGGTCCGTACCGGTCCATACCGGTCCGTACCGGCCGGTTCCTCTCCGTTCTAGTCCGTTCCGGTCCGTTCATGTCCGTACTGGTCCGTACTTGTCCATAGTGGTCCGTACTTGGCCATAGTGGTCCATACTGGTCCGTACTGGTCCGTACTTGTCCATAGTGATCCATACTGGTCCCTACTGGTCCGTAGTGGTCCGTACTGATCCATACCGGTCCGTACTGGTCCGTAGTGTTCCATACTGGGCCGTACTGCTCCATACTGGTCTGTACTAGTCTGTACTGGTCCGTACTGTTCCGTACTGGTCTGTACTGGTCCATACTGGGCCGTACTCGTCCGTACTAGTCCATACTAGTCCGTACTGGTTCATACTGGTCCATAACACTGCATACCGGTCCGTTCTGGTCCGTTCTGGTCCGTAATGGTCCGTTCCGGTCCGTTCCGGTCCGTTCCGTACTGGTCCATACTGGTCCGTACCGGTCCGTACCGGTCCTTACCTGTCCGTACCGGTCCGTACCGGTCCGTTCCGGTCCGTACCGGTCCGTACCTGTTGGTACCAATCCATACCGGTCCGTTCCGGTCCATACCGGTCCATACCGGTCCGTACCGGTCCGTACCGGTCCGTTCCTCTCCGTTCTGGTCCGTTCCGGTCCGTTCATGTCCGTACTGGTCCGTACTTGTCCATTGTGTTCCGTACTGGTCCGTAGTGTTCCGTACTGGTCCATACTGGTCCGTACCGGTCTGTACTAGTCTGTACTGGTCCGTAGTGTTCCGTACTGGTCTGTACTGGTCCATACTGGGCCGTACTCGTCCGTACTGGTCCATACTGGTCCGTACTGGTTCATACTGGTCCATACCGCTGCATACCGGTCCGTTCTGGTCCATTCTGGTCCGTACCGGTCCGTTCCTCTCCGTTCTGGTCCGTTCCGTTCCGTACTGGTCCGTACTTGTCCATAGTGTTCCGTACTGGTCCATACTGGTCCGTACCGGTCCGTACCGGTCCTTACCTGTCCGTACCGGTCCGTACCGGTCCGTTCCGGTCCGTACCGGTCCGTTCCGGTCCGTTCCGGTCCGTACCGGTCCGTCCCGGTCCGTTCCGGTCCATACTGGTCGGTACCCATCCGTACCGGTCCGTTTCGGTCCGTGCCGGTCCATACCGGTCCGTACCGGTCCGTACTGGTCCGTATTGCTCTGTACTGGTCCGTACAGTTTCGTAGTGTTCCATACTGGTCCGTAGTGTTCCGTACTTGTCCATACTGGTCCGTACCGGTCCGTACCGGTCCGTACCGGTCCTTACCTGTCCGTACCGGTCCGTATTGCTCCGTACCGGTCCATACTGTTCCGTAGTGTTCCGTACTGGTCCGTAGTGTTCCGTACCGGTCCATACTGATCCGTACCAGTCCGTTCCTCTCCGTTCTGGTCCGTTCCGATCCGTTCTTGTCCCTACTGGTCCGTAGTGGTCCGTACTGATCCATACCGGTCCGTACTGGTCCGTAGTGGTCCATACTGGGCCGTACTGGTCCATACTGGTCTGTACTAGTCTGTACTGGTCCGTAGTGTTCCGTACTGGTCTGTACTGGTGCATACTGGTCCTTACCTGTCCGTACCGGTCCATCCCGGTCCGTTCCGGTCCGTACCAGTCCGTACCTGTCCGTACAAATCCATACCGGTCCATTCTGGTCCGTACCGGTCCATACCGGTCCGTACCGCTCCGTACCGGTCCGTTCCTCTCCGTTCTGGTCCGTTCCGGTCCGTTCATGTCCGTACTGCTCCGTACTTGTCCATACTGGTCCGTACCGGTCTGTACTGGTCCTTACCGGTCCGTACCGGTCCGTACCGGTCCGTTCTGGTCCGGTCTGGTCCGTACCCGTCCGTTCCTCTCCGTTCTGGTCCGTTCCGTTCCGTACTGGTCCGTACTTGTCCATAGTGTTCCGTACTGGTCCGTAGTGTTCCGTACCGGTCCGTACTGGTCCGTACCGGTCCGTACCGGTCCTTACCTGTCCGTACCGGTCCGTACCGATCCGTCCCGGTCCGTTCCGGTCCATACTGGTCGGTACCCGTCCGTACCGGTCCGTTTCGGTCCGTGCCAGTCCATACCGGTCCGTACCAGTCCGTACTGGTCCGTATTGCTCTGTACTGGTCCGTACAGTTCCGTAGTGTTCCATACTGGTCCGTAGTGTTCCGTACTTGTCCATACTGGTCCGTACTGGTCTGTACTGGTCCTTACCTGTCCGTACCGGTCCATCCCGGTCCGTTCCGGTCCGTACCGGTCCGTACCTGTCGGTACCAATCCATACCGGTCCGTTCATGTCTGTACCGGTCCATACCGGTCCATACCGCTCCGTACCGGTCCGTTCCTCTCCGTTCTGGTCCGTTCCGGTCCGTTCATGTCCGTACTGGTCCGTACTTGTCCATAGTGGTCCGTACTTGGCCATAGTGGTCCATACTGGTCCGTACTGGGCCGTACTTGTCCATAGTGATCCATACTGGTCCCTACTGGTCCGTAGTGGTCCGTACTGATCCATACCGGTCCGTACTGGTCCGTAGTGGTCCATACTTGGCCGTACTGCTCCATACTGGTCTGTACTAGTCTGTACTGGTCCGTACTGTTCCGTACTGCTCTGTACTGTCCATACTGGGCCGTACTCGTCCGTACTGGTCCATACTGGTCCGTTCTGGTCCGTACCGGTCCGTACCTCTCAGTTCTGGTCCGTTCCGTACTGGTCCATACTTGTCCATAGTGTTCTGTACTGGTCCGTAGTGTTCCGTACTGGTCCATACTGGTCCGTACCGGTCCGTACCGGTCCTTACCTGTCCGTACCGGTCCGTATTGCTCCGTACCGGTCCATACTGTTCCGTAGTGTTCCGTACTGGTCCGTAGTGTTCCGTACTGGTCCATACTGGTCCGTACCAGTCCGTTCCTCTCCGTTCTGGTCCGTTCTGATCCGTTCTTGTCCGTACTGGTCCGTACTTGTCCATACTGGTCCGTACTGGTCCGTACTGGTCCATACTGGTCCGTACCGGTCCGTACTGGTCTGTACTGGTCCGTACTGGTCCGTACTGGTCCGTACTGGTCCATAGTGTTCCGTACTGATCCATACCGGTCCGTACCGATCCGTACTGATCCGTACTGGTCCATACTGGTCCATACTGTTCCATACTGTTCCGTACTGGTCTGTACTGGTCCATACTGGTCCATACTGGTCCGTACTTGTCCGTACTGGTCCGTAATGGTCCATACTGGTCCATACTGTTCCATACTGCTCCATACTGGTCCGTTCTGGTCTGTTCTGGTCCGCATTGGTCCATACTGGTCCGTACTGCTCCGTACTGGTCCGTACTGGTCCGTACTGGTCCGTACTGGTCCATACTGGTCCATACAGGTCCGTACTGGTCCGTGCTGGTCCGTACCAGTCCGTATTGCTCCGTACCGGTCCGTATTGCTCCATACCGGTCCATATTGGTCCGTACTAGTCTGTATTGCTCCGTACTGGTCCGTATTGCTCCGTACTGGTGCGTACCGGTCCCTACCGGTCCATACTGGTCCGTACTGGTCCGTACTGGTCCGTACTTGTCCACAGTGGTCCATACTGGTCCGTACTGGTCCGTACTGGTCCGTACTGATCCATACCGGTCCGTACTGGTCTGTAGTGGTCCATACTGATCCATACCGGTCCATACTGGTCCGTACTGGTCCGTACCGGTCCGTACCGGTCCATAGTGTTCCGTACTGATCCATACCGGTCCGTACCGATCCGTACTGATCCGTACTGGTCCATACTGGTCCGTACTGCTCCGTACTGGCCATACTGGACCGTTCTGGTCCGTACCGGTCCGTTCTGGTCCGTACCGGTCCGTACCGGTCCGTATTGGTCCGTTCCTCTCCGTTCTGGTCCGTCCCGGTCCGTTCCGGTCCGTACTGGTCCGTACTTGTCCATACTGGTCCGTACTGGTCCGTACTGGTCCATACTGATCCATACCGGTCCATACTGGTCCGTACTGGTCCGTACTGGTCCGTACCGGTCCATAGTGTTCCGTACTGATCCATACCGGTCCGTACCGATCCGTACTGATCCGTACTGGTCCATACTGGTCCGTACTGCTCCGTACTGGCCATACTGGACCGTTCTGGTCCGTACCGGTCCGTTCTGGTCCGTACCGGTCCGTACCGGTCCGTATTGGTCCGTTCCTCTCCGTTCTGGTCCGTCCCGGTCCGTTCTGGTCCGTACTGGTCCGTACTTGTCCATACTGGTCCGTACTGGTCCGTAGTGGTCCATACTGATCCATACCGGTCCATACTGGTCCGTACTGGTCCGTACTGGTCCGTACCGGTCCATAGTGTTCCGTACTGATCCATACCGGTCCCGTACCGATCCGTACTGATCCATACTGGTCCATACTGGTCCGTACTGGTCCGTACTGGTCCGTAATGGTCCATACTGGTCCGCACTGGTCCGTTCTGGTCCGCACTGGTCCATACTTGTCTGTACTGCTCCGTAGTGGTCCGTACTTGTCCATACTGGTCCATACTGGTCTGTACTGGTCCGTAGTGGTCCATACTGATTCATACCGGTTCTTACTGGTCCGTACTGGTCCGTACTGCTCCGTACTTGTCCATATTGGTCCGTACCGGTCCGTACCGGTCCTTAACTGTCTGTACCGGTCGGTACCGGTCCGTACCGGTCCGTATTGGTCTGTACTGGTCCGTACTGGTCCGTACTGGTCCGTACCGGTTCGTATTGCTCCGTACCGGTCCGTATTGCTCCGTACTGATCCGTACTGGTCCATACTGGTCCGTACTGCTCCGTACGGGCCATACTGGACCGTAATGGTCCGTAGTGGTCCATACTGGGCCGTATTGCTCCGTATTGGTCTGTACTGGTCCGTATTGCTCCGTACTGGTCCATACTGGGCCGTACCCGTCCGTTCCGGTCCGTACCTGTCCGTAACGGTCCGTAACGGTCCATACCGGTCCGTTCCGGTCCGTACCGGTCCATACCGGTCCGTACCGGCCGGTTCCTCTCAGTTCTGGTCCGTTCCGGTCCGTTCATGTCCGTACTGGTCCGTACTTGTCCATAGTGGTCCGTACTTGGCCATAGTGGTCCATACCGGTCCGTTCCGGTCCGTACCGGTCCATACCGGTCCGTACCGGCCGGGTTCCTCTTCGTTCTAGTCCGTTCCGGTCCGTTCATGTCCGTACTGGTCCGTACTTGTCCATAGTGGTCCGTACTTGGCCATAGTGGTCCATACTGGTCCGTACTGGTCCGTACTTGTCCATAGTGATCCATACTGGTCCCTACTGGTCCGTAGTGGTCCGTACTGATCCATACCGGTCCGTACTGGTCCGTAGTGTTCCATACTGGGCCGTACTGCTCCATACTGGTCTGTACTAGTCTGTACTGGTCCGTACTGTTCCGTACTGGTCTGTACTGGTCCATACTGGGCCGTACTCGTCCGTACTAGTCCATACTAGTCCGTACTGGTTCATACTGGTCCATAACACTGCTTACCGGTCCGTTCTGGTCCGTTCTGGTCCGTAATGGTCCGTTCCTCTCCGTTCTGCTCCGTTCCGTACTGGTCCATACTGGTCCGTACCGGTCCGTACCGGTCCTTACCTGTCCGTACCGGTCCGTACCGATCCGTTCCGGTCCGTACCGGTCTGTACCGGTCCGTCCCGGTCCGTTCCGGTCCATACTGGTCGGTACCCGTCCGTACCGGTCCATCTCGGTTCGTTCCGGTCCGTACTGGTCCGTACCTGTCGGTACCAATCCATACTGGTCCGTTCCGGTCCGTACCGGTCCATACCTGTCCGTACCGCTCTGTACCGGTCCGTTCCTCTCCGTTCTGGTCCGTTCCGGTCCGTTCATGTCCGTACTGCTCCGTACTTGTCCATACTGGTCCGTACCGGTCTGTACTGGTCCTTACCGGTCCGTACCGGTCCATACCGGTCCGTTCTGGTCCGTACCGGTCCGTTCCGGTCCGTACCGGTCCATACCGGTCCGTACTGGTCCGTTCCTCTCCGTTCTGGTCCGTTCCGGTCCGTTCATGTCCGTACTGGTCCGTACTTGTCCATACTGGTCCGTACTGGTCCGTAGTGATCCATACTGATCCATACCGGTCCATACTGGTCCGTACTGGTCCGTACTGGTCCGTACTTGTCCATAGTGTTCCGTACTGGTCCGTAGTGTTCCGTACTGGTCCATACTGGTCCGTACCGGTCCGTACCGGTTTTTACCTGTCCGTACCGGTCCGTATTGCTCCGTACCGGTCCATACTGTTCCGTAGTGTTCCGTACTGGTCCGTAGTGTTCCGTACCGGTCCATACTGGTCCGTACCAGTCCGTTCCTCTCCGTTCTGGTCCGTTCCGATCCGTTCTTGTTTGTACTGGTCCGTACTTGTCCATACTGGTCCGTACTGGTCCGTACTGGTCCGCACTGGTCCGTACCGGTCCGTACTGGTCCGTACTGGTCCGTACTAATCTGTATTGGTCCGTACTGGTCCGTATTCGTCCGTACTGGTCCATACTGTTCCGTAGTGGTCCGTACTGATCCGTACTGGTCCATACTGGTCCATACTGTTCCATACTGTTCCGTACTGGTCCGTTCTGGTCTGTTCTGGTCCGCATTGGTCCATACTGGTCCGTACTGGTCCGTACTGGTCCATACTGGTCCATACCGGTCCATACTGGTCCATACTGGTCCGTACTGGTCCGTACTGGTCCATACTGGTCCATACTGGTCCGTACTGGTCCGTGCTGGTCCGTACTGCTCCGTACTGGTCCTTAGTGGTCCGTACTGGTGCATACCATTCTGTTCTAGTCCGTTCTGGTCCATACTGGTCCGTACTGGTCCGTAATGGTCCGTACTGGTCCATACTGGTCCATACTGGTCCATACTGTTCCATACTGGTCCATACTGGTCCGTACTGGTCCGTACTGGTCCGTACTGGTCCATACTGGTCCGCACTGGTCCGTTATGGTCCGCACTGGTCCATACTGGTCCGTTCTGGTCCGTAGTGGTCCGTACTTGTCCATACTGGTCCATACTGGTCCGTACTGGTCCGTAGTGGTCCATACTGATTCATACCGGTCCTTACTGGTCCGTACTGCTCCGTACTGCTCCGTACTTGTCCATATTGGTCCGTACCGGTCCGTACCGGTCCTTAACTGTCTGTACCGGTCGGTACCGGTCCGTACCGGTCGGTATTGGTCTGTACTGGTCCGTACTGGTCCGTACTGGTCCGTACCAGTCCGTATTGCTCCGTACCGGTCCGTATTGCTCCATACCGGTCCATATTGGTCCGTACTAGTCTGTATTGCTCCGTACTGGTCCGTATTGCTCCGTACTGGTGCGTACCGGTCCCTACCGGTCCATACTGGTCCGTACTGGTCCGTACTGGTCCGTACTTGTCCATAGTGGTCCATACTGGTCCGTACTGGTCCGTACTGGTCCGTACTGATCCATACCGGTCCGTACTGGTCCGTAGTGGTCCATACTGATCCATACCGGTCCATACTGGTCCGTACTGGTCCGTACTGGTCCGTACCGGTCCATAGTGTTCCGTACTGATCCATACCGGTCCGTACCGATCCGTACTGATCCGTACTGGTCCATACTGGTCCGTACTGCTCCGTACTGGCCATACTGGACCGTAATGGTCCGTACTGGTCCGTACTGGTCCATACTGGTCCATACAGGTCCGTACTGGTCCGTGCTGGTCCGTACTGGTCCGTACTGGTCCTTAGTGGTCCGTACTGGTGCATACCATTCTGTTCTAGTCCGTTCTGGTCCCTACTGGTCCGTAGTGGTCCGTACTGATCCATACCGGTCCGTACTGGTCCGTAGTGGTCCATACTGGGCCGTACTGGTCCATACTGGTCTGTACTAGTCTGTACTGGTCCTTAGTGTTCCGTACTGGTCTGTACTGGTGCATACTGGTCCTTACCTGTCCGTACCGGTCCATCCCGGTCTGTTCCGGTCCGTACCGGTCCGTACCTGTCCGTACCAATCCATACCGGTCCGTTCCGGTCCGTACCGGTCCATACCGGTCCGTACCGCTCCGTACCGGTCCGTTCCTCTCCGTTCTGGTCCGTTCCGGTCCGTTCATGTCCGTACTGCTCCGTACTTGTCCATACTGGTCCGTACCGGTCTGTACTGGTCCTTACCGGTCCGTACCGGTCCGTACCGGTCCGTTCTGGTCCGTACCGGTCCGTTCTGGTCCGTACCGGTCCGTACCGGTCCGTATTGGTCCGTTCCTCTCCGTTCTGGTCCGTTCCGGTCCGTTCCGGTCCGTACTGGTCCGTACTTGTCCATACTGGTCCGTACTGGTCCGTAGTGGTCCATACTGATCCATACCGGTCCATACTGGTCCGTACTGGTCCGTACTGGTCCGTACCGGTCCATAGAGTTCCGTACTGATCCATACCGGTCCGTACCGATCCGTACTGATCCGTACTGGTCCATACTGGTCCGTACTGGTCCGTACTGGCCATACTGGACCGTAATGGTCCGTAGTGGTCCATACTGGGCCGTACTGCTCCGTACTGGTCTGTACTGGTCCGTACTGGTCCGTACTGGTCCATACTGGGCCGTACCCGTCCGTTCCGGTCCGTACCTGTCCGTAACGGTCCATACCGGTCCGTTCCGGTCCGTACCGGTCCATACCGGTCCGTACCGGCCGGTTCCTCTCCGTTCTGGTCCTTTCCGGTCCGTTCATGTCCGTACTGGTCCGTACTTGTCCATAGTGGTCCGTACTTGTCCATAGTGATCCATACTGGTCCCTACTGGTCCGTAGTGGTCCGTACTGATCCATACCGGTTCGTACTGGTCCGTAGTGGTCCATACTGGGCCGTACTGGTCCGTCCTGGTCTGTACTAGTCTGTACTGGTCCGTACTGTTCCGTACTGGTCTGTACTGGTTCATACTGGTCCATACCGCTTCATACCGGTCCGTTCTGGTCCGTTCTGGTCCGTACCGGTCCGTTCCTCTCCGTTCTGCTCCGTTCCGTACTGGTCCGTACTTGTCCATAGTGTTCCGTACTGGTCCGTAGTGTTCCGTACTGGTCCATACTGGTCCGTACCGGTCCGTACCGGTCCTTACCTGTCCGTACCGGTCCGTATTGCTCCGTACCGGTCCATACTGTTCCGTAGTGTTCCGTACTGGTCCGTAGTGTTCCGTACCGGTCCATACTGATCCGTACCAGTCCGTTCCTCTCCGTTCTGGTCCGTTCCGATCCGTTCTTGTCCCTACTGGTCCGTAGTGGTCCGTACTGATCCATACCGGTCCGTACTGGTCCGTAGTGGTCCATACTGGGCCGTACTGGTCCATACTGGTCTGTACTAGTCTGTACTGGTCCGTAGTGTTCCGTACTGGTCTGTACTGGTGCATACTGGTCCTTACCTGTCCGTACCGGTCCATCCCGGTCCGTTCCGGTCCGTACCAGTCCGTACCTGTCCGTACAAATCCATACCGGTCCATTCTGGTCCGTACCGGTCCATACCGGTCCGTACCGCTCCGTACCGGTCCGTTCCTCTCCGTTCTGGTCCGTTCCGGTCCGTTCATGTCCGTACTGGTCCGTACTTGTCCATAGTGGTCCGTACTTGGCCATAGTGGTCCATACTGGTCCGTACTGGGCCGTACTTGTCCATAGTGATCCATACTGGTCCCTACTGGTCCGTAGTGGTCCGTACTGATCCATACCGGTCCGTACTGGTCCGTAGTGGTCCATACTTGGCCGTACTGCTCCATACTGGTCTGTAACAGTCTGTACTGGTCCGTACTGTTCCGTACTGCTCTGTACTGTCCATACTGGGCCGTACTCGTCCGTACTGGTCCATACTGGTCCGTTCTGGTCCGTACCGGTCCGTACCTCTCAGTTCTGGTCCGTTCCGTACTGGTCCATACTTGTCCATAGTGTTCCGTACTGGTCCGTAGTGTTCCGTACTGGTCCATACTGGTCCGTACCGGTCCGTACCGGTCCTTACCTGTCCGTACCGGTCCGTATTGCTCCGTACCGGTCCATACTGTTCCGTAGTGTTCCGTACTGGTCCGTAGTGTTCCGTACTGGTCCATACTGGTCCGTACCAGTCCGTTCCTCTCCGTTCTGGTCCGTTCTGATCCGTTCTTGTCCGTACTGGTCCGTACTTGTCCATACTGGTCCGTACTGGTCCGTACTGGTCCATACTGGTCCGTACCGGTCCGTACTGGTCTGTACTGGTCCGTACTGGTCCGTACCGGTCCATAGTGTTCCGTACTGATCCATACCGGTCCGTACCGATCCGTACTGATCCGTACTGGTCCATACTGGTCCGTACTGCTCCGTACTGGCCATACTGGACCGTAATGGTCCGTACTGGTCCGTACTGGTCCATACTGGTCCATACAGGTCCGTACTGGTCCGTGCTGGTCCGTACTGGTCCGTACTGGTCCTTAGTGGTCCGTACTGGTGCATACCATTCTGTTCTAGTCCGTTCTGGTCCCTACTGGTCCGTAGTGGTCCGTACTGATCCATACCGGTCCGTACTGGTCCGTAGTGGTCCATACTGGGCCGTACTGGTCCATACTGGTCTGTACTAGTCTGTACTGGTCCTTAGTGTTCCGTACTGGTCTGTACTGGTGCATACTGGTCCTTACCTGTCCGTACCGGTCCATCCCGGTCTGTTCCGGTCCGTACCGGTCCGTACCTGTCCGTACCAATCCATACCGGTCCGTTCCGGTCCGTACCGGTCCATACCGGTCCGTACCGCTCCGTACCGGTCCGTTCCTCTCCGTTCTGGTCCGTTCCGGTCCGTTCATGTCCGTACTGCTCCGTACTTGTCCATACTGGTCCGTACCGGTCTGTACTGGTCCTTACCGGTCCGTACCGGTCCGTACCGGTCCGTTCTGGTCCGTACCGGTCCGTTCTGGTCCGTACCGGTCCGTACCGGTCCGTATTGGTCCGTTCCTCTCCGTTCTGGTCCGTCCCGGTCCGTTCCGGTCCGTACTGGTCCGTACTTGTCCATACTGGTCCGTACTGGTCCGTAGTGGTCCATACTGATCCATACCGGTCCATACTGGTCCGTACTGGTCCGTACTGGTCCGTACCGGTCCATAGAGTTCCGTACTGATCCATACCGGTCCGTACCGATCCGTACTGATCCGTACTGGTCCATACTGGTCCGTACTGGTCCGTACTGGCCATACTGGACCGTAATGGTCCGTAGTGGTCCATACTGGGCCGTACTGCTCCGTACTGGTCTGTACTGGTCCGTACTGGTCCGTACTGGTCCATACTGGGCCGTACCCGTCCGTTCCGGTCCGTACCTGTCCGTAACGGTCCATACCGGTCCGTTCCGGTCCGTACCGGTCCATACCGGTCCGTACCGGCCGGTTCCTCTCCGTTCTGGTCCTTTCCGGTCCGTTCATGTCCGTACTGGTCCGTACTTGTCCATAGTGGTCCGTACTTGTCCATAGTGATCCATACTGGTCCCTACTGGTCCGTAGTGGTCCGTACTGATCCATACCGGTCCGTACTGGTCCGTAGTGGTCCATACTGGGCCGTACTGGTCCGTCCTGGTCTGTACTAGTCTGTACTGGTCCGTACTGTTCCGTACTGGTCTGTACTGGTTCATACTGGTCCATACCGCTTCATACCGGTCCGTTCTGGTCCGTTCTGGTCCGTACCGGTCCGTTCCTCTCCGTTCTGCTCCGTTCCGTACTGGTCCGTACTTGTCCATAGTGTTCCGTACTGGTCCGTAGTGTTCCGTACTGGTCCATACTGGTCCGTACCGGTCCGTACCGGTCCTTACCTGTCCGTACCGGTCCGTATTGCTCCGTACCGGTCCATACTGTTCCGTAGTGTTCCGTACTGGTCCGTAGTGTTCCGTACCGGTCCATACTGATCCGTACCAGTCCGTTCCTCTCCGTTCTGGTCCGTTCCGATCCGTTCTTGTCCCTACTGGTCCGTAGTGGTCCGTACTGATCCATACCGGTCCGTACTGGTCCGTAGTGGTCCATACTGGGCCGTACTGGTCCATACTGGTCTGTACTAGTCTGTACTGGTCCGTAGTGTTCCGTACTGGTCTGTACTGGTGCATACTGGTCCTTACCTGTCCGTACCGGTCCATCCCGGTCCGTTCCGGTCCGTACCAGTCCGTACCTGTCCGTACAAATCCATACCGGTCCATTCTGGTCCGTACCGGTCCATACCGGTCCGTACCGCTCCGTACCGGTCCGTTCCTCTCCGTTCTGGTCCGTTCCGGTCCGTTCATGTCCGTACTGGTCCGTACTTGTCCATAGTGGTCCGTACTTGGCCATAGTGGTCCATACTGGTCCGTACTGGGCCGTACTTGTCCATAGTGATCCATACTGGTCCCTACTGGTCCGTAGTGGTCCGTACTGATCCATACCGGTCCGTACTGGTCCGTAGTGGTCCATACTTGGCCGTACTGCTCCATACTGGTCTGTAACAGTCTGTACTGGTCCGTACTGTTCCGTACTGCTCTGTACTGTCCATACTGGGCCGTACTCGTCCGTACTGGTCCATACTGGTCCGTTCTGGTCCGTACCGGTCCGTACCTCTCAGTTCTGGTCCGTTCCGTACTGGTCCATACTTGTCCATAGTGTTCCGTACTGGTCCGTAGTGTTCCGTACTGGTCCATACTGGTCCGTACCGGTCCGTACCGGTCCTTACCTGTCCGTACCGGTCCGTATTGCTCCGTACCGGTCCATACTGTTCCGTAGTGTTCCGTACTGGTCCGTAGTGTTCCGTACTGGTCCATACTGGTCCGTACCAGTCCGTTCCTCTCCGTTCTGGTCCGTTCTGATCCGTTCTTGTCCGTACTGGTCCGTACTTGTCCATACTGGTCCGTACTGGTCCGTACTGGTCCATACTGGTCCGTACCGGTCCGTACTGGTCTGTACTGGTCCGTACTGGTCCGTACCGGTCCATAGTGTTCCGTACTGATCCATACCGGTCCGTACCGATCCGTACTGATCCGTACTGGTCCATACTGGTCCGTACTGCTCCGTACTGGCCATACTGGACCGTAATGGTCCGTACTGGTCCGTACTGGTCCATACTGGTCCATACAGGTCCGTACTGGTCCGTGCTGGTCCGTACTGGTCCGTACTGGTCCTTAGTGGTCCATACTGGTGCATACCATTCTGTTCTAGTCCGTTCTGGTCCCTACTGGTCCGTAGTGGTCCGTACTGATCCATACCGGTCCGTACTGGTCCGTAGTGGTCCATACTGGGCCGTACTGGTCCATACTGGTCTGTACTAGTCTGTACTGGTCCTTAGTGTTCCGTACTGGTCTGTACTGGTGCATACTGGTCCTTACCTGTCCGTACCGGTCCATCCCGGTCTGTTCCGGTCCGTACCGGTCCGTACCTGTCCGTACCAATCCATACCGGTCCGTTCCGGTCCGTACCGGTCCATACCGGTCCGTACCGCTCCGTACCGGTCCGTTCCTCTCCGTTCTGGTCCGTTCCGGTCCGTTCATGTCCGTACTGCTCCGTACTTGTCCATACTGGTCCGTACCGGTCTGTACTGGTCCTTACCGGTCCGTACCGGTCCGTACCGGTCCGTTCTGGTCCGTACCGGTCCGTTCTGGTCCGTACCGGTCCGTACCGGTCCGTATTGGTCCGTTCCTCTCCGTTCTGGTCCGTCCCGGTCCGTTCCGGTCCGTACTGGTCCGTACTTGTCCATACTGGTCCGTACTGGTCCGTAGTGGTCCATACTGATCCATACCGGTCCATACTGGTCCGTACTGGTCCGTACTGGTCCGTACCGGTCCATAGAGTTCCGTACTGATCCATACCGGTCCGTACCGATCCGTACTGATCCGTACTGGTCCATACTGGTCCGTACTGGTCCGTACTGGCCATACTGGACCGTAATGGTCCGTAGTGGTCCATACTGGGCCGTACTGCTCCGTACTGGTCTGTACTGGTCCGTACTGGTCCGTACTGGTCCATACTGGGCCGTACCCGTCCGTTCCGGTCCGTACCTGTCCGTAACGGTCCATACCGGTCCGTTCCGGTCCGTACCGGTCCATACCGGTCCGTACCGGCCGGTTCCTCTCCGTTCTGGTCCTTTCCGGTCCGTTCATGTCCGTACTGGTCCGTACTTGTCCATAGTGGTCCGTACTTGTCCATAGTGATCCATACTGGTCCCTACTGGTCCGTAGTGGTCCGTACTGATCCATACCGGTCCGTACTGGTCCGTAGTGGTCCATACTGGGCCGTACTGGTCCGTCCTGGTCTGTACTAGTCTGTACTGGTCCGTACTGTTCCGTACTGGTCTGTACTGGTTCATACTGGTCCATACCGCTTCATACCGGTCCGTTCTGGTCCGTTCTGGTCCGTACCGGTCCGTTCCTCTCCGTTCTGCTCCGTTCCGTACTGGTCCGTACTTGTCCATAGTGTTCCGTACTGGTCCGTAGTGTTCCGTACTGGTCCATACTGGTCCGTACCGGTCCGTACCGGTCCTTACCTGTCCGTACCGGTCCGTATTGTTCCGTACCGGTCCATACTGTTCTGTAGTGTTCCGTACTGGTCCGTAGTGTTCCGTACCGGTCCATACTGATCCGTACCAGTCCGTTCCTCTCCGTTCTGGTCCGTTCCGATCCGTTCTTGTCCCTACTGGTCCGTAGTGGTCCGTACTGATCCATACCGGTCCGTACTGGTCCGTAGTGGTCCATACTGGGCCGTACTGGTCCATACTGGTCTGTACTAGTCTGTACTGGTCCGTAGTGTTCCGTACTGGTCTGTACTGGTGCATACTGGTCCTTACCTGTCCGTACCGGTCCATCCCGGTCCGTTCCGGTCCGTACCAGTCCGTACCTGTCCGTACAAATCCATACCGGTCCATTCTGGTCCGTACCGGTCCATACCGGTCCGTACCGCTCCGTACCGGTCCGTTCCTCTCCGTTCTGGTCCGTTCCGGTCCGTTCATGTCCGTACTGGTCCGTACTTGTCCATAGTGGTCCGTACTTGGCCATAGTGGTCCATACTGGTCCGTACTGGGCCCGTACTTGTCCATAGTGATCCATACTGGTCCCTACTGGTCCGTAGTGGTCCGTACTGATCCATACCGGTCCGTACTGGTCCGTAGTGGTCCATACTTGGCCGTACTGCTCCATACTGGTCTGTAACAGTCTGTACTGGTCCGTACTGTTCCGTACTGCTCTGTACTGTCCATACTGGGCCGTACTCGTCCGTACTGGTCCATACTGGTCCGTTCTGGTCCGTACCGGTCCGTACCTCTCAGTTCTGGTCCGTTCCGTACTGGTCCATAATTGTCCATAGTGTTCCGTACTGGTCCGTAGTGTTCCGTACTGGTCCATACTGGTCCGTACCGGTCCGTACCGGTCCTTACCTGTCCGTACCGGTCCGTATTGCTCCGTACCGGTCCATACTGTTCCGTAGTGTTCCGTACTGGTCCGTAGTGTTCCGTACTGGTCCATACTGGTCCGTACCAGTCCGTTCCTCTCCGTTCTGGTCCGTTCTGATCCGTACTGCTCCGTACTGGTCCGTACTTGTCCATACTGGTCCGTACTGGTCCGTACTGGTCCATACTGGTCCGTACCGGTCCGTACTGGTCTGTGCTGGTCCGTACTGGTCCCTACTGGTCCGTAGTGTTCCGTACTGATCCATACCGGTCCGTACCGATCCGTACTGATCCGTACTGGTCCATACTGGTCCGTACTGCTCCGTACTGGCCATACTGGACCGTAATGGTCCGTACTGGTCCGTACTGGTCCATACTGGTCCATACAGGTCCGTACTGGTCCGTGCTGGTCCGTACTGGTCCGTACTGGTCCTTAGTGGTCCGTACTGGTGCATACCATTCTGTTCTAGTCCGTTCTGGTCCCTACTGGTCCGTAGTGGTCCGTACTGATCCATACCGGTCCGTACTGGTCCGTAGTGGTCCATACTGGGCCGTACTGGTCCATACTGGTCTGTACTAGTCTGTACTGGTCCTTAGTGTTCCGTACCTGGTCTGTACTGGTGCATACTGGTCCTTACCTGTCCGTACCGGTCCATCCCGGTCTGTTCCGGTCCGTACCGGTCCGTACCTGTCCGTACCAATCCATACCGGTCCGTTCCGGTCCGTACCGGTCCATACCGGTCCGTACCGCTCCGTACCGGTCCGTTCCTCTCCGTTCTGGTCCGTTCCGGTCCGTTCATGTCCGTACTGCTCCGTACTTGTCCATACTGGTCCGTACCGGTCTGTACTGGTCCTTACCGGTCCGTACCGGTCCGTACCGGTCCGTTCTGGTCCGTACCGGTCCGTTCTGGTCCGTACCGGTCCGTACCGGTCCGTATTGGTCCGTTCCTCTCCGTTCTGGTCCGTCCCGGTCCGTTCCGGTCCGTACTGGTCCGTACTTGTCCATACTGGTCCGTACTGGTCCGTAGTGGTCCATACTGATCCATACCGGTCCATACTGGTCCGTACTGGTCCGTACTGGTCCGTACCGGTCCATAGAGTTCCGTACTGATCCATACCGGTCCGTACCGATCCGTACTGATCCGTACTGGTCCATACTGGTCCGTACTGGTCCGTACTGGCCATACTGGACCGTAATGGTCCGTAGTGGTCCATACTGGGCCGTACTGCTCCGTACTGGTCTGTACTGGTCCGTACTGGTCCGTACTGGTCCATACTGGGCCGTACCCTTCCGTTCCGGTCCGTACCTGTCCGTAACGGTCCATACCGGTCCGTTCCGGTCCGTACCGGTCCATACCGGTCCGTACCGGCCGGTTCCTCTCCGTTCTGGTCCTTTCCGGTCCGTTCATGTCCGTACTGGTCCGTACTTGTCCATAGTGGTCCGTACTTGTCCATAGTGATCCATACTGGTCCCTACTGGTCCGTAGTGGTCCGTACTGATCCATACCGGTCCGTACTGGTCCGTAGTGGTCCATACTGGGCCGTACTGGTCCGTCCTGGTCTGTACTAGTCTGTACTGGTCCGTACTGTTCCGTACTGGTCTGTACTGGTTCATACTGGTCCATACCGCTTCATACCGGTCCGTTCTGGTCCGTTCTGGTCCGTACCGGTCCGTTCCTCTCCGTTCTGCTCCGTTCCGTACTGGTCCGTACTTGTCCATAGTGTTCCGTACTGGTCCGTAGTGTTCCGTACTGGTCCATACTGGTCCGTACCGGTCCGTACCGGTCCTTACCTGTCCGTACCGGTCCGTATTGCTCCGTACCGGTCCATACTGTTCCGTAGTGTTCCGTACTGGTCCGTAGTGTTCCGTACCGGTCCATACTGATCCGTACCAGTCCGTTCCTCTCCGTTCTGGTCCGTTCCGATCCGTTCTTGTCCCTACTGGTCCGTAGTGGTCCGTACTGATCCATACCGGTCCCGTACTGGTCCGTAGTGGTCATACTGGGCCGTACTGGTCCATACTGGTCTGTACTAGTCTGTACTGGTCCGTAGTGTTCCGTACTGGTCTGTACTGGTGCATACTGGTCCTTACCTGTCCGTACCGGTCCATCCCGGTCCGTTCCGGTCCGTACCAGTCCGTACCTGTCCGTACAAATCCATACCGGTCCATTCTGGTCCGTACCGGTCCATACCGGTCCGTACCGCTCCGTACCGGTCCGTTCCTCTCCGTTCTGGTCCGTTCCGGTCCGTTCATGTCCGTACTGGTCCGTACTTGTCCATAGTGGTCCGTACTTGGCCATAGTGGTCCATACTGGTCCGTACTGGGCCGTACTTGTCCATAGTGATCCATACTGGTCCCTACTGGTCCGTAGTGGTCCGTACTGATCCATACCGGTCCGTACTGGTCCGTAGTGGTCCATACTTGGCCGTACTGCTCCATACTGGTCTGTAACAGTCTGTACTGGTCCGTACTGTTCCGTACTGCTCTGTACTGTCCATACTGGGCCGTACTCGTCCGTACTGGTCCATACTGGTCCGTTCTGGTCCGTACCGGTCCGTACCTCTCAGTTCTGGTCCGTTCCGTACTGGTCCATACTTGTCCATAGTGTTCCGTACTGGTCCGTAGTGTTCCGTACTGGTCCATACTGGTCCGTACCGGTCCGTACCGGTCCTTACCTGTCCGTACCGGTCCGTATTGCTCCGTACCGGTCCATACTGTTCCGTAGTGTTTCCGTACTGGTCCGTAGTGTTCCGTACTGGTCCATACTGGTCCGTACCAGTCCGTTCCTCTCCGTTCTGGTCCGTTCTGATCCGTTCTTGTCCGTACTGGTCCGTACTTGTCCATACTGGTCCGTACTGGTCCGTACTGGTCCATACTGGTCCGTACCGGTCCGTACTGGTCTGTACTGGTCCGTACTGGTCCGTACTGGTCCGTACTGGTCCGTACTGGTCCATAGTGTTCCGTACTGATCCATACCGGTCCGTACCGATCCGTACTGATCCGTACTGGTCCATACTGGTCCATACTGTTCCATACTGTTCCGTACTGGTCTGTACTGGTCCATACTGGTCCATACTGGTCCGTACTTGTCCGTACTGGTCCGTAATGGTCCATACTGGTCCATACTGTTCCATACTGCTCCATACTGGTCCGTTCTGGTCTGTTCTGGTCCGCATTGGTCCATACTGGTCCGTACTGCTCCGTACTGGTCCGTACTGGTCCGTACTGGTCCGTAATGGTCCATACTGGTCCATACAGGTCCGTACTGGTCCGTGCTGGTCCGTACCAGTCCGTATTGCTCCGTACCGGTCCGTATTGCTCCATACCGGTCCATATTGGTCCGTACTAGTCTGTATTGCTCCGTACTGGTCCGTATTGCTCCGTACTGGTGCGTACCGGTCCCTACCGGTCCATACTGGTCCGTACTGGTCCGTACTGTCCGTACTTGTCCATAGTGGTCCATACTGGTCCGTACTGGTCCGTACTGGTCCGTACTGATCCATACCGGTCCGTACTGGTCCGTAGTGGTCCATACTGATCCATACCGGTCCATACTGGTCCGTACTGGTCCGTACTGGTCCGTACCGGTCCATAGTGTTCCGTACTGATCCATACCGGTCCGTACCGATCCGTACTGATCCGTACTGGTCCATACTGGTCCGTACTGCTCCGTACTGGCCATACTGGACCGTTCTGGTCCGTACCGGTCCGTTCTGGTCCGTACCGGTCTGTACCGGTCCGTATTGGTCCGTTCCTCTCCGTTCTGGTCCGTCCCGGTCCGTTCCGGTCCGTACTGGTCCGTACTTGTCCATACTGGTCCGTACTGGTCCGTAGTGGTCCATACTGATCCATACCGGTCCATACTGGTCCGTACTGGTCCGTACTGGTCCGTACCGGTCCATAGTGTTCCGTACTGATCCATACCGGTCCGTACCGATCCGTACTGATCCGTACTGGTCCATACTGGTCCGTACTGCTCCGTACTGGCCATACTGGACCGTTCTGGTCCGTACCGGTCCGTTCTGGTCCGTACCGGTCCGTACCGGTCCGTATTGGTCCGTTCCTCTCCGTTCTGGTCCGTCCCGGTCCGTTCCGGTCCGTACTGGTCCGTACTTGTCCATACTGGTCCGTACTGGTCCGTAGTGGTCCATACTGATCCATACCGGTCCATACTGGTCCGTACTGGTCCGTACTGGTCCGTACCGGTCCATAGTGTTCCGTACTGATCCATACCGGTCCGTACCGATCCGTACTGATCCATACTGGTCCGTACTGGTCCGTACTGGTCCGTACTGGTCCGTAATGGTCCATACCGGTCCGTATTGCTCCGTTCTGGTCCGCACTGGTCCATACTTGTCTGTACTGCTCCGTAGTGGTCCGTACTTGTCCATACTGGTCCATACTGGTCTGTACTGGTCCGTAGTGGTCCATACTGATTCATACCGGTTCTTACTGGTCCGTACTGGTCCGTACTGCTCCGTACTTGTCCATATTGGTCCGTACCGGTCCGTACTGGTCCTTAACTGTCTGTACCGGTCGGTACCGGTCCGTACCGGTCCGTATTGGTCTGTACTGGTCCGTACTGGTCCGTACTGGTCCGTACCGGTTCGTATTGCTCCGTACCGGTCCGTATTGCTCCGTACTGATCCGTACTGGTCCATACTGGTCCGTACTGCTCCTTACGGGCCATACTGGACCGTAATGGTCCGTAGTGGTCCATACTGGGCCGTACTGCTCCGTATTGGTCTGTACTGGTGCGTATTGCTCCGTACTGGTCCATACTGGGCCGTACCCGTCCGTTCCGGTCCGTACCTGTCCGTAACGGTCCGTAACGGTCCATACCGGTCCGTTCCGGTCCGTACCGGTCCATTACCGGTCCGTACCGGCCGGTTCCTCTCAGTTCTGGTCCGTTCCGGTCCGTTCATGTCCGTACTGGTCCGTACTTGTCCATAGTGGTCCGTACTTGGCCATAGTGGTCCATACCGGTCCGTTCCGGTCCGTACCGGTCCATACCGGTCCGTACCGGCCGGTTCCTCTCCGTTCTAGTCCGTTCCGGTCCGTTCATGTCCGTACTGGTCCGTACTTGTCCATAGTGGTCCGTACTTGGCCATAGTGGTCCATACTGGTCCGTACTGGTCCGTACTTGTCCATAGTGATCCATACTGGTCCCTACTGGTCCGTAGTGGTCCGTACTGATCCATACCGGTCCGTACTGGTCCGTAGTGTTCCATACTGGGCCGTACTGCTCCATACTGGTCTGTACTAGTCTGTACTGGTCCGTACTGTTCCGTACTGGTCTGTACTGGTCCATACTGGGCCGTACTCGTCCGTACTAGTCCATACTAGTCCGTACTGGTTCATACTGGTCCATAACACTGCATACCGGTCCGTTCTGGTCCGTTCTGGTCCGTAATGGTCCGTTCCTCTCCGTTCTGGTCCGTTCCGTACTGGTCCATACTGGTCCGTCCCGGTCCGTTCCGGTCCATACTGGTCGGTACCCGTCCGTACCGGTCCATCTCGGTTCGTTCCGGTCCGTACTGGTCCGTACCTGTCGGTACCAATCCATACTGGTCCGTTCCGGTCCGTACCGGTCCATACCTGTCCGTACCGCTCTGTACCGGTCCGTTCCTCTCCCTTCTGGTCCGTTCCGGTCCGTTCATGTCCGTACTGCTCCGTACTTGTCCATACTGGTCCGTACCGGTCTGTACTGGTCCGTTCCTCTCCGTTCTGGTCCGTTCCGGTCCGTTCATGTCCGTACTGGTCCGTACTTGTCCATACTGGTCCGTACTGGTCCGTAGTGATCCATACTGATCCATACCGGTCCATACTGGTCCGTACTGGTCCGTACTGGTCCGTACTTGTCCATAGTGTTCCGTACTGGTCCGTAGTGTTCCGTACTGGTCCATACTGGTCCGTACCGGTCCGTACCGGTTTTTACCTGTCCGTACCGGTCCGTATTGCTCCGTACCGGTCCATACTGTTCCGTAGTGTTCCGTACTGGTCCGTAGTGTTCCGTACCGGTCCATACTGGTCCGTACCAGTCCGTTCCTCTCCGTTCTGGTCCGTTCCGATCCGTTCTTGTTTGTACTGGTCCGTACTTGTCCATACTGGTCCGTACTGGTCCGTACTGGTCCGCACTGGTCCGTACCGGTCCGTACTGGTCCGTACTGGTCCGTACTAATCTGTATTGGTCCGTACTGGTCCGTATTCGTCCGTACTGGTCCATACTGTTCCGTAGTGGTCCGTACTGATCCGTACTGGTCCATACTGGTCCATACTGTTCCATACTGTTCCGTACTGGTCCGTTCTGGTCTGTTCTGGTCCGCATTGGTCCATACTGGTCCGTACTGGTCCGTACTGGTCCATACTGGTCCATACCGGTCCATACTGGTCCATACTGGTCCGTACTGGTCCGTACTGGTCCATACTGGTCCATACTGGTCCGTACTGGTCCGTGCTGGTCCGTACTGCTCCGTACTGGTCCTTAGTGGTCCGTACTGGTGCATACCATTCTGTTCTAGTCCGTTCTGGTCCATACTGGTCCGTACTGGTCCGTAATGGTCCGTACTGGTCCATACTGGTCCATACTGGTCCATACTGTTCCATACTGGTCCATACTGGTCCGTACTGGTCCGTACTGGTCCGTACTGGTCCATACTGGTCCGCACTGGTCCGTTATGGTCCGCACTGGTCCATACTGGTCCGTTCTGGTCCGTAGTGGTCCGTACTTGTCCATACTGGTCCATACTGGTCCGTATTGGTCCGTAGTGGTCCATACTGATTCATACCGGTCCTTACTGGTCCGTACTGCTCCGTACTGCTCCGTACTTGTCCATATTGGTCCGTACCGGTCCGTACCGGTCCTTAACTGTCTGTACCGGTCGGTACCGGTCCGTACCGGTCGGTATTGGTCTGTACTGGTCCGTACTGGTCCGTACTGGTCCGTACCAGTCCGTATTGCTCCGTACCGGTCCGTATTGCTCCATACCGGTCCATATTGGTCCGTACTAGTCTGTATTGCTCCGTACTGGTCCGTATTGCTCCGTACTGGTGCGTACCGGTCCCTACCGGTCCATACTGGTCCGTACTGGTCCGTACTGGTCCGTACTTGTCCATAGTGGTCCATACTGGTCCGTACTGGTCCGTACTGGTCCGTACTGATCCATACCGGTCCGTACTGGTCCGTAGTGGTCCATACTGATCCATACCGGTCCATACTGGTCCGTACTGGTCCGTACTGGTCCGTACCGGTCCATAGTGTTCCGTACTGATCCATACCGGTCCGTACCGATCCGTACTGATCCGTACTGGTCCATACTGGTCCGTACTGCTCCGTACTGGCCATACTGGACCGTAATGGTCCGTACTGGTCCGTACTGGTCCATACTGGTCCATACAGGTCCGTACTGGTCCGTGCTGGTCCGTACTGGTCCGTACTGGTCCTTAGTGGTCCGTACTGGTGCATACCATTCTGTTCTAGTCCGTTCTGGTCCATACTGGTCCGTAGTGGTCCTTACTGTTCCATACCGGTCCGTACTGGTCCGTAGTGGTCCTTACTGTTCCATACCGGTCCGTACTGGTCCGTACTGGTCCATACTGGTCCGTATAGGTTCATACTGGTCCATACCGCTGCATACCGGTCCGTTCTGGTCCGGTCTGGTCCGTACCCGTCCGTTCCTCTCCGTTCTGGTCCGTTCCGTTCCGTACTGGTCCGTACTTGTCCATAGTGTTCCGTACTGGTCCGTAGTGTTCCGTACTGGTCCATACTGGTCCGTACCGGTCCGTACCGGTCCTTACCTGTCCGTACCGGTCCGTACCGGTCCGTTCCGGTCCATACCGGTCCGTACCTGTTGGTACCAATCCATACCGGTCCGTTCCGGTCCATACCGGTCCATACCGGTCCGTACCGGTCCGTACCGGTCCGTTCCTCTCCGTTCTGGTCCGTTCCGGTCCGTTCATGTCCGTACTGGTCCGTACTTGTCCATTGTGTTCCGTACTGGTCCGTAGTGTTCCGTACTGGTCCATACTGGTCCGTACCGGTCTGTACTAGTCTGTACTGGTCCGTAGTGTTCCGTACTGGTCTGTACTGGTCCATACTGGGCCGTACTCGTCCGTACTGGTCCATACTGGTCCGTACTGGTTCATACTGGTCCATACCGCTGCATACCGGTCCGTTCTGGTCCATTCTGGTCCGTACCGGTCTGTTCCTCTCCGTTCTGGTCCGTTCCGTTCCGTACTGGTCCGTACTTGTCCATAGTGTTCCGTACTGTCCATACTGGTCCGTACCAGTCCGTACCGGTCCTTACCTGTCCGTACCGGTCCGTTCCGGTCCGTTCCGGTCCGTACCGGTCCGTTCCGGTCCGTACCGGTCCGTACCGGTCCGTCCCGGTCCGTTCTGGTCCATACTGGTCGGTACCCATCCGTACCGGTCCGTTTCGGTCCGTGCCGGTCCATACCGGTCCGTACCGGTCCGTACTGGTCCGTATTGCTCTGTACTGGTCCGTACAGTTTCGTAGTGTTCCATACTGGTCCGTAGTGTTCCGTACTTGTCCATACTGGTCCGTACCGGTCCGTACCGGTCCTTACCTGTCCGTACCGGTCCGTATTGCTCCGTACCGGTCCATACTGTTCCGTAGTGTTCCGTACTGGTCCGTAGTGTTCCGTACCGGTCCATACTGATCCGTACCAGTCCGTTCCTCTCCGTTCTGGTCCGTTCCGATCCGTTCTTGTCCCTACTGGTCCGTAGTGGTCCGTACTGATCCATACCGGTCCGTACTGGTCCGTAGTGGTCCATACTGGGCCGTATTGGTCCATACTGGTCTGTACTCGTCTGTACTGGTCCTTAGTGTTCCGTACTGGTCTGTACTGGTGCATACTGGTCCTTACCTGTCCGTACCGGTCCATCCCGGTCTGTTCCGGTCCGTACCGGTCCGTACCTGTCCGTACCAATCCATACCGGTCCGTTCCGGTCCGTACCGGTCCATACCGGTCCGTACCGCTCCGTACCGGTCCGTTCCTCTCCGTTCTGGTCCGTTCCGGTCCGTTCATGTCCGTACTGGTCCGTACTTGTCCATACTGGTCCGTACCGGTCTGTACTGGTCCTTACCGGTCCGTACCGGTCCGTACCGGTCCGTTCTGGTCCGTACCGGTCCGTTCCGGTCCGTACCGGTCCGTACCGGTCCGTACTGGTCCGTTCCTCTCCGTTCTGGTCCGTCCCGGTCCGTTCCGGTCCGTACTGGTCTGTACTTGTCCATACTGGTCCGTACTGGTCCGTAGTGGTCCATACTGATCCATACCGGTCCATACTGGTCCGTACTGGTCCGTACTGGTCCGTACCGGTCCATAGTGTTCCGTACTGATCCATACCGGTCCGTACCGATCCGTACTGATCCGTACTGGTCCATACTGGTCCGTACTGCTCCGTACTGGCCATACTGGACCGTAATGGTCCGTAGTGGTCCATACTGGGCCGTACTGCTCAGTAATTGGTCTGTACTGGTCCGTACTGGTCCGTACTGGTCCATACTGAGCCGTAACCCGTCCGTTCCGGTCCGTACCTGTCCGTAACGGTCCATACCGGTCCGTTCCGGTCCGTACCGGTCCATACCGGTCCGTACCGGCCGTTCCTCTCCGTTCTCATTTTCCGTCCGTTCATGTCCTACTGGCCTGGTACTTGTCATAGTGGTCGTACTTGGCCATTATTGGTCCATATGGTCCGTACTGGTCCTACTTGTCCTAGTGATCCATTACTGGTCCCTACTGGTCCGTAGTGGACCGTACTGTCCTTACCGGTCCGTTATGGTCCCGTAGTGGTGCCATTACTGGGCCGTACTGGTACGTACTGGTCTGTATGTCTGTACTGGTTCTGGTTCATCCGTTCCGTACTGGTCTGTACTGGTTCATACTGGTTCATACCGCTTCATACCGGTCCGTTCTGGTCCGTTCTGGTCCGTACCGGTCCGTTCCTCTCCGTTATGCTCCGTTCCGTACTGGTCCGTACTTGTCCATAGTGTTCCGTACTGGTCCGTAGTGTTCCGTACTGGTCCATACTGGTCCGTACCGGTCCGTACCGGTCCTTACCTGTCCGTACCGGTCCGTATTGCTCCGTACCGGTCCATACTGTTCCGTAGTGTTCCGTACTGGTCCGTAGTGTTCCGTACCGGTCCATACTGATCCGTACCAGTCCGTTCCTCTCCGTTCTGGTCCGTTCCGATCCGTTCTTGTCCGTACTGGTCCGTACTTGTCCATAGTGATCCATACTGGTCCCTACTGGTCCGTAGTGTTCCGTACCGGTCCTTACCGGTCCGTACCGGTCCGTACTTGTCCATACTGGTCCGTACCGGTCTGTACTGGTCCTTACCGGTCCGTACTGGTCCGTACCGGTCCGTTCTGGTCCGTAACCGGTCCGTTCCGGTCCGTACCGGTCCGTACCGGTCCGTACTGGTCCGTTCCTCTCCGTTCTGGTCCGTTCCGGTCCGTTCCGGTCCGTACTGGTCCGTACTTGTCCATACTGGTCCGTACTGGTCCGTAGTGGTCCATACTGATCCATACCGGTCCATACTGGTCCGTACTGGTCCGTACTGGTCCGTACCGGTCCATAGTGTTCCGTACTGATCCATACCGGTCCGTACCGATCCGTACTGATCCGTACTGGTCCATACTGGTCCGTACTGCTCCGTACTGGCCATACTGGACCGTAATGGTCCGTAGTGGTCCATACTGGGCCGTACTGCTCAGTATTGGTCTGTACTGGTCCGTACTGGTCCGTACTGGTCCGTACTGGGCCGTACCCGTCCGTTCCGGTCCGTACCTGTCCGTAACGGTCCATACCGGTCCGTTCCGGTCCGTACCGGTCCATACCGGTCCGTACCGGCCGGTTCCTCTCCGTTCTGGTCCTTTCCGGTCCGTTCATGTCCGTACTGGTCCGTACTTGTCCATAGTGGTCCGTACTTGGCCATAGTGGTCCATACTGGTCCGTACTGGTCCGTACTTGTCCATAGTGATCCATACTGGTCCCTACTGGTCCGTAGTGGTCCGTACTGATCCATACCGGTCCGTACTGGTCCGTAGTGGTCCATACTGGGCCGTACTGGTCCGTACTGGTCTGTACTCGTCTGTACTGGTCCGTACTGTTCCGTACTGGTCTGTACTGGTTCATACTGGGCCGTACTCGTCCGTACTAGTCCATACTGGTCCGTACTGGTTCATACTGGTCCATACCGCTGCATACCGGTCCGTTCTGGTCCGTTCCGTACTGGTCCGCACTTGTCCATAGTGTTCCGTACTGGTCCGTAGTGTTCCGTACTGGTCCATACTGGTCCGTACCGGTCCGTACCGGTCCTTACCTGTCCGTACCGGTCCGTATTGCTCCGTACCGGTCCATACTGTTCCGTAGTGTTCCGTACTGGTCCGTAGTGTTCCGTACCGGTCCATACTGATCCGTACTGGTCCGTAGTGGTCCATACTGGGCCGTACTGCTCCATATTGGTCTGTACTGGTCCGTACTGGTCCGTTCTGGTCCGTTCTGGTCCGTACCGGTCCGTTCCTCTCCGTTCTGGTCCGTTCCGTTCCGTACTGGTCCGTACTTGTCCATAGTGTTCCGTACTGCTCCGTAGTGTTCCGTACTGGTCCATACTGGTCCGTACCGGCCCGTACCGGTCCTTACCTGTCCGTACCGGTCCGTACCGATCCGTTCCGGTCCGTACCGGTCCGTACCGGTCCGTCCCGGTCCGTACTGGTCCATACTGGTCGGTACCCCGTCCGTAACGGTCCGTTTCGGTCCGTGCCGGTCCATACCGGTCCATACCGGTCCGTACTGGTCCGTATTGCTCTGTACTGGTCCGTACAGTTCCGTAGTGTTCCATACTGGTCCGTAGTGTTCCGTACTTGTCCATACTGGTCCGTACCAGTCTGTACTGGTCCTTACCTGTCCGTACCGGTCCATCCCGGTCCCTTCCGGTCCGTACCGGTCCGTACCTGTCCGTACCAATCCATACCGGTCCGTTCCGGTCCGTACCGGTCCATACCGGTCCGTACCGCTCCGTACCGGTCCGTTCCTCTCCGTTCTGGTCCGTTCCCGTCCGTTCATGTCCGTACTGCTCCGTACTTGTCCATACTGGTCCGTACCGGTCTGTACTGGTCCTTACCGGTCCGTACCGGTCCGTACCGATCCGTACTGATCCGTACTGGTCCATACTGCTCCGTACTGATCCGTACTGACCATACTGGACCGTAATGGTCCGTAGTGGTCCATACTGGGCCGTACTGCTCCGTATTGGTCTGTACTGGTCCGTACTGGTCCGTACTGGTCCATACTGGGCCGTACCCGTCCGTTCCGGTCCGTACCTGTCCGTACCGGTCCATACCGGTCCGTACCGGCCGGTTCCTCTCCGTTCTGGTCCGCACTGGTCCGTTCATGTCCGTACTGGCCTGTACTTGTCCATAGTGGTCCGTACTTGGCCATAGTGGTCCATACTGGTCCGTACTGGTCCGTACTTGTCCATAGTGATCCATACTGGTCCCTACTGGTCCGTAGTGGTCCGTACTGATCCATACCGGTCCGTACTGGTCCGTAGTGGTCCATACTGGGCCGTACTGGTCCGTCCTGGTCTGTACTAGTCTGTACTGGTCCGTACTGTTCCGTACTGGTCTGTACTGGTCCATACTGGGCCGTACTCGTCCGTACTAGTCCATACTGGTCCGTACTGGTTCATACTGGTCCATACCGCTGCATACCGGTCCGTTCTGGTCCGTTCTGGTCCGTTCTGGTCCGTTCCTCTCCGATCTGGTCCGTTCCGTACTGGTACATACTTGTCCATTGTGTTCCGTACTGGTCCGTAGTGTTCCGTACTGGTCCATACTGGTCCGTACCGGTCCGTACCGGTCCTTACCTGTCCGTACCGGTCCGTACCGGTCCGTTCCGGTCCGTACCGGTCCGTACCGGTCCGTCCCGGTCCGTTCCGGTCCATACTGGTCGGTACCCGTCCGTACCGGTCCGTTTCGGTCCGTGCCGGTCCATACCGGTCCGTACCGGTCCGTACTGGTCCGTATTGCTCTGTACTGGTCCGTACAGTTCCGTAGTGTTCCATACTGGTCCGTAGTGTTCCGTACTTGTCCATACTGGTCCGTACCGGTCTGTACTGGTCCTTACCTGTCCGTACCGGTCCATCCCGGTTCGTTCCGGCCCGTACCGGTCCGTACCTGTCGGTACCAATCCATACCGGTCCGTTCCGGTCCGTACCGGTCCATACCGGTCCGTACCGCTCCGTACCGGTCCGTTCCTCTCCGTTCTGGTCCGTTCCGGTCCGTTCATGTCCGTACTGCTCCGTACTTGTCCATACTGGTCCGTACCGGTCTGTACTGGTCCTTATCGGTCCGTACCGGTCCGTACCGGTCCATTCCTCTCTGTTCTGGTCCGTTCCGGTCCGTTCATGTCCGTACTGGTCCGTACTTGTCCATACTGGTCCGTACTGGTCCGTAGTGGTCCATACTGGGCCGTACTGGTCCGTACTGGTCTGTACTCGTCTGTACTGGTCCGTACTGTTCCGTACTGGTCTGTACTGGTTCATAGTGGTCCATACCGCTGCATACCAGTCCGTTCTGGTCCGTTCTGGTCCGTACCAGTCCGTTCCTCTCCCTTCTGGTCCGTTCCGTACTGGTCCGTACTTGTCCATAGTGTTCCGTACTGGTCCGTAGTGTTCCGTACTGGTCCATACTGGTCCGTACCGGTCTGTACCGGTCCTTACCTGTCCGTACCGGTCCGTATTGCTCCGTACCGGTCCATACTGTTCCGTAGTGTTCCGTACTGGTCCGTAGTGTTCCGTACCGGTCCATACTGATCCGTACCAGTCCGTTCCTCTCCGTTCTGGTCCGTTCCGATCCGTTCTTGTCCGTACTGGTCCGTACTTGTCCATAGTGATCCATACTGGTCCCTACTGGTCCGTAGTGGTCCATACTGGGCCGTACTGGTCCATACTGGTCTGTACTAGTCTGTACTGGTCCGTAGTGTTCCGTACTGGTCTGTACTGGTGCATACTGGTCCTTACCTGTCCGTACCGGTCCATCCCGGTCCGTTCCGGTCCGTACCAGTCCGTACCTGTCCGTACAAATCCATACCGGTCCGTTCTGGTCCGTACCGGTCCATACCGGTCCGTACCGCTCCGTACCGGTCCGTTCCTCTCCGTTCTGGTCCGTTCCGGTCCGTTCATGTCCGTACTGCTCCGTACTTGTCCATACTGGTCCGTACCAATCTGTACTGGTCCTTACCGGTCCGTACCGGTCCGTACCGGTCCGTTCTGGTCCGTACTGGTCCGTTCCGGTCCGTACCGGTCCGTACCGGTCCGTACTGGTCCGTACCGGTCCGTACTGGTCCGTTCCTCTCCGTTCTGGTCCGTCCCGGTCCGTTCCGGTCCGTACTGGTCTGTACTTGTCCATACTGGTCCGTACTGGTCCATAGTGGTCCATACTGATCCATACCGGTCCATACTGGTCCGTACTGGTCCGTACTGGTCCGTACCGGTCCATAGTGTTCCGTACTGATCCATACCGGTCCGTACCGATCCGTACTGATCCGTACTGGTCCATACTGGTCCGTACTGCTCCGTACTGGCCATACTGGACCGTAATGGTCCGTAGTGGTCCATACTGGGCCGTACTGCTCAGTATTGGTCTGTACTGGTCCGTACTGGTCCGTACTGGTCCATACTGAGCCGTACCCGTCCGTTCCGGTCCGTACCTGTCCGTAACGGTCCATACCGGTCCGTTCCGGTCCGTACCGGTCCATACCGGTCCGTACCGGCCGGTTCCTCTCCGTTCTGGTCCTTTCCGGTCCGTTCATGTCCGTACTGGCCTGTACTTGTCCATAGTGGTCCGTACTTGGCCATAGTGGTCCATACTGGTCCGTACTGGTCCGTACTTGTCCATAGTGATCCATACTGGTCCCTACTGGTCCGTAGTGGTCCGTACTGATCCATACCGGTCCGTACTGGTCCGTAGTGGTCCATACTGGGCCGTACTGGTCCGTACTGGTCTGTACTCGTCTGTACTGGTCCGTACTGTTCCGTACTGGTCTGTACTGGTTCATACTGGTTCATACCGCTTCATACCGGTCCGTTCTGGTCCGTTCTGGTCCGTACCGGTCCGTTCCTCTCCGTTCTGCTCCGTTCCGTACTGGTCCGTACTTGTCCATAGTGTTCCGTACTGGTCCGTAGTGTTCCGTACTGGTCCATACTGGTCCGTACCGGTCCGTACCGGTCCTTACCTGTCCGTACCGGTCCGTATTGCTCCGTACCGGTCCATACTGTTCCGTAGTGTTCCGTACTGGTCCGTAGTGTTCCGTACCGGTCCATACTGATCCGTACAAGTCCGTTCCTCTCCGTTCTGGTCCGTTCCGATCCGTTCTTGTCCGTACTGGTCCGTACTTGTCCATAGTGATCCATACTGGTCCCTACTGGTCCGTATTGTTCCGTACCGGTCCTTACCGGTCCGTACCGGTCCGTACTTGTCCATACTGGTCCGTACCGGTCTGTACTGGTCCTTACCGGTCCGTACTGGTCCGTACCGGTCCGTTCTGGTCCGTACCGGTCCGTTCCGGTCCGTACCGGTCCGTACCGGTCCGTACTGGTCCGTTCCTCTCCGTTCTGGTCCGTTCCGGTCCGTTCCGGTCCGTACTGGTCCGTTCCTCTCCGTTCTGGTCCGTTCCGGTCCGTTCCGGTCCGTACTGGTCCGTACTTGTCCATACTGGTCCGTACTGGTCCGTAGTGGTCCATACTGATCCATACTGGTCCATACTGGTCCGTACTGGTCCGTACTGGTCCGTACCGGTCCATAGTGTTCCGTACTGGTCCGTAGTGTTCCGTACTGGTCCATACTGGTCCGTACCGGTCTGTACCGGTCCTTACCTGTCCGTACCGGTCCGTATTGCTCCGTACCGGTCCATACTGTTCCGTAGTGTTCCGTACTGGTCCGTAGTGTTCCGTACCGGTCCATACTGATCCGTACCAGTCCGTTCCTCTCCGTTCTGGTCCGTTCCGATCCGTTCTTGTCCGTACTGGTCCGTACTTGTCCATAGTGATCCATACTGGTCCCTACTGGTCCGTAGTGGTCCATACTGGGCCGTACTGGTCCATACTGGTCTGTACTAGTCTGTACTGGTCCGTAGTGTTCCGTACTGGTCTGTACTGGTGCATACTGGTCCTTACCTGTCCGTACCGGTCCATCCCGGTCCGTTCCGGTCCGTACCAGTCCGTACCTGTCCGTACAAATCCATACCGGTCCGTTCTGGTCCGTACCGGTCCATACCGGTCCGTACCGCTCCGTACCGGTCCGTTCCTCTCCGTTCTGGTCCGTTCCGGTCCGTTCATGTCCGTACTGCTCCGTACTTGTCCATACTGGTCCGTACCAATCTGTACTGGTCCTTACCGGTCCGTACCGGTCCGTACCGGTCCGTTCTGGTCCGTACTGGTCCGTTCCGGTCCGTACCGGTCCGTACCGGTCCGTACTGGTCCGTACCGGTCCGTACTGGTCCGTTCCTCTCCGTTCTGGTCCGTCCCGGTCCGTTCCGGTCCGTACTGGTCTGTACTTGTCCATACTGGTCCGTACTGGTCCATAGTGGTCCATACTGATCCATACCGGTCCATACTGGTCCGTACTGGTCCGTACTGGTCCGTACCGGTCCATAGTGTTCCGTACTGATCCATACCGGTCCGTACCGATCCGTACTGATCCGTACTGGTCCATACTGGTCCGTACTGCTCCGTACTGGCCATACTGGACCGTAATGGTCCGTAGTGGTCCATACTGGGCCGTACTGCTCAGTATTGGTCTGTACTGGTCCGTACTGGTCCGTACTGGTCCATACTGAGCCGTACCCGTCCGTTCCGGTCCGTACCTGTCCGTAACGGTCCATACCGGTCCGTTCCGGTCCGTACCGGTCCATACCGGTCCGTACCGGCCGGTTCCTCTCCGTTCTGGTCCTTTCCGGTCCGTTCATGTCCGTACTGGCCTGTACTTGTCCATAGTGGTCCGTACTTGGCCATAGTGGTCCATACTGGTCCGTACTGGTCCGTACTTGTCCATAGTGATCCATACTGGTCCCTACTGGTCCGTAGTGGTCCGTACTGATCCATACCGGTCCGTACTGGTCCGTAGTGGTCCATACTGGGCCGTACTGGTCCGTACTGGTCTGTACTCGTCTGTACTGGTCCGTACTGTTCCGTACTGGTCTGTACTGGTTCATACTGGTTCATACCGCTTCATACCGGTCCGTTCTGGTCCGTTCTGGTCCGTACCGGTCCGTTCCTCTCCGTTCTGCTCCGTTCCGTACTGGTCCGTACTTGTCCATAGTGTTCCGTACTGGTCCGTAGTGTTCCGTACTGGTCCATACTGGTCCGTACCGGTCCGTACCGGTCCTTACCTGTCCGTACCGGTCCGTATTGCTCCGTACCGGTCCATACTGTTCCGTAGTGTTCCGTACTGGTCCGTAGTGTTCCGTACCGGTCCATACTGATCCGTACAAGTCCGTTCCTCTCCGTTCTGGTCCGTTCCGATCCGTTCTTGTCCGTACTGGTCCGTACTTGTCCATAGTGATCCATACTGGTCCCTACTGGTCCGTAGTGTTCCGTACCGGTCCTTACCGGTCCGTACCGGTCCGTACTTGTCCATACTGGTCCGTACCGGTCTGTACTGGTCCTTACCGGTCCGTACTGGTCCGTACCGGTCCGTTCTGGTCCGTACCGGTCCGTTCCGGTCCGTACCGGTCCGTACCGGTCCGTACTGGTCCGTTCCTCTCCGTTCTGGTCCGTTCCGGTCCGTTCCGGTCCGTACTGGTCCGTTCCTCTCCGTTCTGGTCCGTTCCGGTCCGTTCCGGTCCGTACTGGTCCGTACTTGTCCATACTGGTCCGTACTGGTCCGTAGTGGTCCATACTGATCCATACTGGTCCATACTGGTCCGTACTGGTCCGTACTGGTCCGTACCGGTCCATAGTGTTCCGTACTGATCCATACCGGTCCGTACCGATCCGTACTGATCCGTACTGGTCCATACTGGTCCGTACTGCTCCGTACTGGCCATACTGGACCGTAATGGTCCGTAGTGGTCCATACTGGGCCGTACTGCTCAGTATTGGTCTGTACTGGTCCGTACTGGTCCGTACTGGTCCGTACTGAGCCGTACCCGTCCGTTCCGGTCCGTACCTGTCCGTAACGGTCCATACCGGTCCGTTCCGGTCCGTACCGGTCCATACCGGTCCGTACCGGCCGGTTCCTCTCCGTTCTGGTCCTTTCCGGTCCGTTCATGTCCGTACTGGTCCGTACTTGTCCATAGTGGTCCGTACTTGGCCATAGTGGTCCATACTGGTCCGTACTGGTCCGTACTTGTCCATAGTGATCCATACTGGTCCCTACTGGTCCGTAGTGGTCCGTACTGATCCATACCGGTCCGTAGTGTTCCGTACTGGTCCATACTGGTCCGTACCGGTCCGTACCGGTCCTTACCTGTCCGTACCGGTCCGTACCGATCCGTTCCGGTCCGTACCGGTCCGTACCGGTCCGTCCCGGTCCGTACTGGTCCATACTGGTCGGTACCCGTCCGTACCGGTCCGTTTCGGTCCGTGCCGGTCCATACCGGTCCATACCGGTCCGTACTGGTCCGTATTGCTCTGTACTGGTCCGTACAGTTCCGTAGTGTTCCATACTGCTCCGTAGTGTTCCGTACTTGTCCATACTGGTCCGTACCAGTCTGTACTGGTCCTTACCTGTCCGTACCGGTCCATCCCGGTCCCTTCCGGTCCGTACCGGTCCGTACCTGTCCGTACCAATCCATACCGGTCCGTTCCGGTCCGTACCGGTCCATACCGGTCCGTACCGCTCCGTACCGGTCCGTTCCTCTCCGTTCTGGTCCGTTCCGGTCCGTTCATGTCCGTACTGCTCCGTACTTGTCCATACTGGTCCGTACCGGTCTCTACTGGTCCTTACCGGTCCGTACCGGTCCGTACCGATCCGTACTGATCCGTACTGGTCCATACTGCTCCGTACTGATCCGTACTGGCCATACTGGACCGTAATGGTCCGTAGTGGTCCATACTGGGCCGTACTGCTCCGTATTGGTCTGTACTGGTCCGTACTGGTCCGTACTGGTCCATACTGGGCCGTACCCGTCCGTTCCGGTCCGTACCTGTCCGTACCGGTCCATACCGGTCCGTACCGGCCGGTTCCTCTCCGTTCTGGTCCGTTCTGGTCCGTTCATGTCCGTACTGGCCTGTACTTGTCCATAGTGGTCCGTACTTGGCCATAGTGGTCCATACTGGTCCGTACTGGTCCGTACTTGTCCATAGTGATCCATACTGGTCCCTACTGGTCCGTAGTGGTCCGTACTGATCCATACCGGTCCGTACTGGTCCGTAGTGGTCCATACTGGGCCGTACTGGTCCGTCCTGGTCTGTACTCGTCTGTACTGGTCCGTACTGTTCCGTACTGGTCTGTACTGGTTCATACTGGTTCATACCGCTTCATACCGGTCCGTTCTGGTCCGTTCTGGTCCGTACCGGTCCGTTCCTCTCCGTTCTGCTCCGTTCCGTACTGGTCCGTACTTGTCCATAGTGTTCCGTACTGGTCCGTAGTGTTCCGTACTGGTCCATACTGGTCCGTACCGGTCCGTACCGGTCCTTACCTGTCCGTACCGGTCCGTATTGCTCCGTACCGGTCCATACTGTTCCGTAGTGTTCCGTACTGGTCCGTAGTGTTCCGTACCGGTCCATACTGATCCGTACCAGTCCGTTCCTCTCCGTTCTGGTCCGTTCCGATCCGTTCTTGTCCGTACTGGTCCGTACTTGTCCATAGTGATCCATACTGGTCCCTACTGGTCCGTAGTGTTCCGTACCGGTCCTTACCGGTCCGTACCGGTCCGTACTTGTCCATACTGGTCCGTACCGGTCCGTACTGGTCCGTACCGGTCCGTTCTGGTCCGTACCGGTCCGTTCCGGTCCGTACCGGTCCGTACCGGTCCGTACTGGTCCGTTCCTCTCCGTTCTGGTCCGTTCCGGTCCGTTCCGGTCCGTACTGGTCCGTACTTGTCCATACTGGTCCGTACTGGTCCGTAGTGGTCCATACTGATCCATACCGGTCCATACTGGTCCGTACTGGTCCGTACTGGTCCGTACCGGTCCATAGTGTTCCGTACTGATCCATACCGGTCCGTACCGATCCGTACTGATCCGTACTGGTCCATACTGGTCCGTACTGCTCCGTACTGGCCATACTGGACCGTAATGGTCCGTAGTGGTCCATACTGGGCCATACTGCTCAGTATTGGTCTGTACTGGTCCGTACTGGTCCGTACTGGTCCGTACTGGGCCGTACCCGTCCGTTCCGGTCCGTACCTGTCCGTAACGGTCCATACCGGTCCGTTCCGGTCCGTACCGGTCCATACCGGTCCGTACCGGCCGGTTCCTCTCCGTTCTGGTCCTTTCCGGTCCGTTCATGTCCGTACTGGTCCGTACTTGTCCATAGTGGTCCGTACTTGGCCATAGTGGTCCATACTGGTCCGTACTGGTCCGTACTTGTCCATAGTGATCCATACTGGTCCCTACTGGTCCGTAGTGGTCCGTACTGATCCATACCGGTCCGTACTGGTCCGTAGTGGTCCATACTGGGCCGTACTGGTCCGTACTGGTCTGTACTCGTCTGTACTGGTCCGTACTGTTCCGTACTGGTCTGTACTGGTTCATACTGGGCCGTACTCGTCCGTACTAGTCCATACTGGTCCGTACTGGTTCATACTGGTCCATACAGCTGCATACCGGTCCGTTCTGGTTTGTTCCGTACTGGTCCGTACTTGTCCATAGTGTTCCGTACTGGTCCGTAGTGTTCCGTACTGGTCCATACTGGTCCGTACCGGTCCGTACCGGTCCTTACCTGTCCGTACCGGTCCGTATTGCTCTGTACCGGTCCATACTGTTCCGTAGTGTTCCGTACTGGTCCGTAGTGTTCCGTACCGGTCCATACTGATCCGTACTGGTCCGTAGTGGTCCATACTGGGCCGTACTGCTCCATATTGGTCTGTACTGGTCCGTACTGGTCCGTTCTGGTCCGTTCTGGTCCGTACCGGTCCGTTCCTCTCCGTTCTGGTCCGTTCCGTTCCGTACTGGTCCGTACTTGTCCATAGTGTTCCGTACTGCTCCGTAGTGTTCCGTACTGGTCCATACTGGTCCGTACCGGTCCGTACCGGTCCTTACCTGTCCGTACCGGTCCGTACCGATCCGTTCCGGTCCGTACCGGTCCGTACCGGTCCGTCCCGGTCCGTACTGGTCCATACTGGTCGGTACCCGTCCGTACCGGTCCGTTTCGGTCCGTGCCGGTCCATACCGGTCCATACCGGTCCGTACTGGTCCGTATTGCTCTGTACTGGTCCGTACAGTTCCGTAGTGTTCCATACTGGTCCGTAGTGTTCCGTACTTGTCCATACTGGTCCGTACCAGTCTGTACTGGTCCTTACCTGTCCGTACCGGTCCATCCCGGTCCCTTCCGGTCCGTACCGGTCCGTACCTGTCCGTACCAATCCATACCGGTCCGTTCCGGTCCGTACCGGTCCATACCGGTCCGTACCGCTCCGTACCGGTCCGTTCCTCTCCGTTCTGGTCCGTTCCGGTCCGTTCATGTCCGTACTGCTCCGTACTTGTCCATACTGGTCCGTACCGGTCTGTACTGGTCCTTATCGGTCCGTACCGGTCCGTACCGGTCCATTCCTCTCTGTTCTGGTCCGTTCCGGTCCGTTCATGTCCGTACTGGTCCGTACTTGTCCATACTGGTCCGTACTGGTCCGTAGTGGTCCATACTGGGCCGTACTGGTCCGTACTAGTCTGTACTCGTCTGTACTGGTCCGTACTGTTCCGTACTGGTCTGTACTGGTTCATAGTGGTCCATACCGCTGCATACCAGTCCGTTCTGGTCCGTTCTGGTCCATACCAGTCCGTTCCTCTCCGTTCTGGTCCGTTCCGTACTGGTCCGTACTTGTCCATAGTGTTCCGTACTGGTCCGTAGTGTTCCGTACTGGTCCATACTGGTCCGTACCGGTCCGTACCGGTCCTTACCTGTCCGTACCGGTCCGTATTGCTCCGTACCGGTCCATACTGTTCCGTAGTGTTCCGTACTGGTCCGTAGTGTTCCGTACCGGTCCATACTGATCCGTACCAGTCCGTTCCTCTCTGTTCTGGTCCGTTCCGATCCGTTCTTGTCCGTACTGGTCCGTACTTGTCCATAGTGATCCATACTGGTCCCTACTGGTCCGTAGTGGTCCATACTGGGCCGTACTGGTCCATACTGGTCTGTACTAGTCTGTACTGGTCCGTAGTGTTCCGTACTGGTCTGTACTGGTGCATACTGGTCCTTACCTGTCCGTACCGGTCCATCCCGGTCCGTTCCGGTCCGTACCAGTCCGTACCTGTCCGTACAAATCCATACCGGTCCGTTCTGGTCCGTACCGGTCCATACCGGTCCGTACCGCTCCGTACCGGTCCGTTCCTCTCCGTTCTGGTCCGTTCCGGTCCGTTCATGTCCGTACTGCTCCGTACTTGTCCATACTGGTCCGTACCAATCTGTACTGGTCCTTACCGGTCCGTACCGGTCCGTACCGGTCCGTTCTGGTCCGTACTGGTCCGTTCCGGTCCGTACCGGTCCATACCGGTCCGTACTGGTCCGTTCCTCTCCGTTCTGGTCCGTCCCGGTCCGTTCCGGTCCGTACTGGTCTGTACTTGTCCATACTGGTCCGTACTGGTCCGTAGTGGTCCATACTGATCCATACCGGTCCATACTGGTCCGTACTGGTCCGTACTGGTCCGTACCGGTCCATAGTGTTCCGTACTGATCCATACCGGTCCGTACCGATCCGTACTGATCCGTACTGGTCCATACTGGTCCGTACTGCTCCGTACTGGCCATACTGGACCGTAATGGTCCGTAGTGGTCCATACTGGGCCGTACTGCTCAGTATTGGTCTGTACTGGTCCGTACTGGTCCGTACTGGTCCATACTGAGCCGTACCCGTCCGTTCCGGTCCGTACCTGTCCGTAACGGTCCATACCGGTCCGTTCCGGTCCGTACCGGTCCATACCGGTCCGTACCGGCCGGTTCCTCTCCGTTCTGGTCCGTTCCGGTCCGTTCATGTCCGTACTGGCCTGTACTTGTCCATAGTGGTCCGTACTTGGCCATAGTGGTCCATACTGGTCCGTACTGGTCCGTACTTGTCCATAGTGATCCATACTGGTCCCTACTGGTCCGTAGTGGTCCGTACTGATCCATACCGGTCCGTACTGGTCCGTAGTGGTCCATACTGGGCCGTACTGGTCCGTACTGGTCTGTACTCGTCTGTACTGGTCCGTACTGTTCCGTACTGGTCTGTACTGGTTCATACTGGTTCATACCGCTTCATACCGGTCCGTTCTGGTCCGTTCTGGTCCGTACCGGTCCGTTCCTCTCCGTTCTGCTCCGTTCCGTACTGGTCCGTACTTGTCCATAGTGTTCCGTACTGGTCCGTAGTGTTCCGTACTGGTCCATACTGGTCCGTACCGGTCCGTACCGGTCCTTACCTGTCCGTACCGGTCCGTATTGCTCCGAACCAGTCCATACTGTTCCGTAGTGTTCCGTACTGGTCCGTAGTGTTCCGTACCGGTCCATACTGATCCGTACCAGTCCGTTCCTCTCCGTTCTGGTCCGTTCCGATCCGTTCTTGTCCGTACTGGTCCGTACTTGTCCATAGTGATCCATACTGGTCCCTACTGGTCCGTAGTGTTCCGTACCGGTCCTTACCGGTCCGTACCGGTCCGTACTTGTCCATACTGGTCCGTACCGGTCCGTACTGGTCCGTACCGGTCCGTTCTGGTCCGTACCGGTCCGTTCCGGTCCGTACCGGTCCGTACCGGTCCGTACTGGTCCGTTCCTCTCCGTTCTGGTCCGTTCCGGTCCGTTCCGGTCCGTACTGGTCCGTACTTGTCCATACTGGTCCGTACTGGTCCGTAGTGGTCCATACTGATCCATACCGGTCCATACTGGTCCGTACTGGTCCGTACTGGTCCGTACCGGTCCATAGTGTTCCGTACTGATCCATACCGGTCCGTACCGATCCGTACTGATCCGTACTGGTCCATACTGGTCCGTACTGCTCCGTACTGGCCATACTGGACCGTAATGGTCCGTAGTGGTCCATACTGGGCCGTACTGCTCAGTATTGGTCTGTACTGGTCCGTACTGGTCCGTACTGGTCCGTACTGGGCCGTACCCGTCCGTTCCGGTCCGTACCTGTCCGTAACGGTCCATACCGGTCCGTTCCGGTCCGTACCGGTCCATACCGGTCCGTACCGGCCGGTTCCTCTCCGTTCTGGTCCTTTCCGGTCCGTTCATGTCCGTACTGGTCCGTACTTGTCCATAGTGGTCCGTACTTGGCCATAGTGGTCCATACTGGTCCGTACTGGTCCGTACTTGTCCATAGTGATCCATACTGGTCCCTACTGGTCCGTAGTGGTCCGTACTGATCCATACCGGTCCGTACTGGTCCGTAGTGGTCCATACTGGGCCGTACTGGTCCGTCCTGGTCTGTACTCGTCTGTACTGGTCCGTACTGTTCCGTACTGGTCTGTACTGGTTCATACTGGTTCATACCGCTTCATACCGGTCCGTTCTGGTCCGTTCTGGTCCGTACCGGTCCGTTCCTCTCCGTTCTGCTCCGTTCCGTACTGGTCCGTACTTGTCCATAGTGTTCCGTACTGGTCCGTAGTGTTCCGTACTGGTCCATACTGGTCCGTACCGGTCCGTACCGGTCCTTACCTGTCCGTACCGGTCCGTATTGCTCCGTACCGGTCCATACTGTTCCGTAGTGTTCCGTACTGGTCCGTAGTGTTCCGTACCGGTCCATACTGATCCGTACAAGTCCGTTCCTCTCCGTTCTGGTCCGTTCCGATCCGTTCTTGTCCGTACTGGTCCGTACTTGTCCATAGTGATCCATACTGGTCCCTACTGGTCCGTAGTGTTCCGTACCGGTCCTTACCGGTCCGTACCGGTCCGTACTTGTCCATACTGGTCCGTACCGGTCTGTACTGGTCCTTACCGGTCCGTACTGGTCCGTACCGGTCCGTTCTGGTCCGTACCGGTCCGTTCCGGTCCGTACCGGTCCGTACCGGTCCGTACTGGTCCGTTCCTCTCCGTTCTGGTCCGTTCCGGTCCGTTCCGGTCCGTACTGGTCCGTTCCTCTCCGTTCTGGTCCGTTCCGGTCCGTTCCGGTCCGTACTGGTCCGTACTTGTCCATACTGGTCCGTACTGGTCCGTAGTGGTCCATACTGATCCATACTGGTCCATACTGGTCCGTACTGGTCCGTACTGGTCCGTACCGGTCCATAGTGTTCCGTACTGATCCATACCGGTCCGTACCGATCCGTACTGATCCGTACTGGTCCATACTGGTCCGTACTGCTCCGTACTGGCCATACTGGACCGTAATGGTCCGTAGTGGTCCATACTGGGCCGTACTGCTCAGTATTGGTCTGTACTGGTCCGTACTGGTCCGTACTGGTCCGTACTGAGCCGTACCCGTCCGTTCCGGTCCGTACCTGTCCGTAACGGTCCATACCGGTCCGTTCCGGTCCGTACCGGTCCATACCGGTCCGTACCGGCCGGTTCCTCTCCGTTCTGGTCCTTTCCGGTCCGTTCATGTCCGTACTGGTCCGTACTTGTCCATAGTGGTCCGTACTTGGCCATAGTGGTCCATACTGGTCCGTACTGGTCCGTACTTGTCCATAGTGATCCATACTGGTCCCTACTGGTCCGTAGTGGTCCGTACTGATCCATACCGGTCCGTACTGGTCCGTAGTGGTCCATACTGGGCCGTACTGGTCCGTACTGGTCTGTACTCGTCTGTACTGGTCCGTACTGTTCCGTACTGGTCTGTACTGGTTCATACTGGGCCGTACTCGTCCGTACTAGTCCATACTGGTCCGTACTGGTTCATACTGGTCCATACCGCTGCATACCGGTCCGTTCTGGTCCGTTCCGTACTGGTCCGTACTTGTCCATAGTGTTCCGTACTGGTCCGTAGTGTTCCGTACTGGTCCATACTGGTCCGTACCGGTCCGTACCGGTCCTTACCTGTCCGTACCGGTCCGTATTGCTCTGTACCGGTCCATACTGTTCCGTAGTGTTCCGTACTGGTCCGTAGTGTTCCGTACCGGTCCATACTGATCCGTACTGGTCCGTAGTGGTCCATACTGGGCCGTACTGCTCCATATTGGTCTGTACTGGTCCGTACTGGTCCGTTCTGGTCCGTTCTGGTCCGTACCGGTCCGTTCCTCTCCGTTCTGGTCCGTTCCGTTCCGTACTGGTCCGTACTTGTCCATAGTGTTCCGTACTGCTCCGTAGTGTTCCGTACTGGTCCATACTGGTCCGTACCGGTCCGTACCGGTCCTTACCTGTCCGTACCGGTCCGTACCGATCCGTTCCGGTCCGTACCGGTCCGTACCGGTCCGTCCCGGTCCGTACTGGTCCATACTGGTCGGTACCCGTCCGTACCGGTCCGTTTCGGTCCGTGCCGGTCCATACCGGTCCATACCGGTCCGTACTGGTCCGTATTGCTCTGTACTGGTCCGTACAGTTCCGTAGTGTTCCATACTGCTCCGTAGTGTTCCGTACTTGTCCATACTGGTCCGTACCAGTCTGTACTGGTCCTTACCTGTCCGTACCGGTCCATCCCGGTCCCTTCCGGTCCGTACCGGTCCGTACCTGTCCGTACCAATCCATACCGGTCCGTTCCGGTCCGTACCGGTCCATACCGGTCCGTACCGCTCCGTACCGGTCCGTTCCTCTCCGTTCTGGTCCGTTCCGGTCCGTTCATGTCCGTACTGCTCCGTACTTGTCCATACTGGTCCGTACCGGTCTCTACTGGTCCTTACCGGTCCGTACCGGTCCGTACCGATCCGTACTGATCCGTACTGGTCCATACTGCTCCGTACTGATCCGTACTGGCCATACTGGACCGTAATGGTCCGTAGTGGTCCATACTGGGCCGTACTGCTCCGTATTGGTCTGTACTGGTCCGTACTGGTCCGTACTGGTCCATACTGGGCCGTACCCGTCCGTTCCGGTCCGTACCTGTCCGTACCGGTCCATACCGGTCCGTACCGGCCGGTTCCTCTCCGTTCTGGTCCTTTCCGGTCCGTTCATGTCCGTACTGGTCCGTACTTGTCCATAGTGGTCCGTACTTGGCCATAGTGGTCCATACTGGTCCGTACTGGTCCGTACTTGTCCATAGTGATCCATACTGGTCCCTACTGGTCCGTAGTGGTCCGTACTGATCCATACCGGTCCGTACTGGTCCGTAGTGGTCCATACTGGGCCGTACTGGTCCGTCCTGGTCTGTACTCGTCTGTACTGGTCCGTACTGTTCCGTACTGGTCTGTACTGGTTCATACTGGTTCATACCGCTTCATACCGGTCCGTTCTGGTCCGTTCTGGTCCGTACCGGTCCGTTCCTCTCCGTTCTGCTCCGTTCCGTACTGGTCCGTACTTGTCCATAGTGTTCCGTACTGGTCCGTAGTGTTCCGTACTGGTCCATACTGGTCCGTACCGGTCCGTACCGGTCCTTACCTGTCCGTACCGGTCCGTATTGCTCCGTACCGGTCCATACTGTTCCGTAGTGTTCCGTACTGGTCCGTAGTGTTCCGTACCGGTCCATACTGATCCGTACCAGTCCGTTCCTCTCCGTTCTGGTCCGTTCCGATCCGTTCTTGTCCGTACTGGTCCGTACTTGTCCATAGTGATCCATACTGGTCCCTACTGGTCCGTAGTGTTCCGTACCGGTCCTTACCGGTCCGTACCGGTCCGTACTTGTCCATACTGGTCCGTACCGGTCCGTACTGGTCCGTACCGGTCCGTTCTGGTCCGTACCGGTCCGTTCCGGTCCGTACCGGTCCGTACCGGTCCGTACTGGTCCGTTCCTCTCCGTTCTGGTCCGTTCCGGTCCGTTCCGGTCCGTACTGGTCCGTACTTGTCCATACTGGTCCGTACTGGTCCGTAGTGGTCCATACTGATCCATACCGGTCCATACTGGTCCGTACTGGTCCGTACTGGTCCGTACCGGTCCATAGTGTTCCGTACTGATCCATACCGGTCCGTACCGATCCGTACTGATCCGTACTGGTCCATACTGGTCCGTACTGCTCCGTACTGGCCATACTGGACCGTAATGGTCCGTAGTGGTCCATACTGGGCCATACTGCTCAGTATTGGTCTGTACTGGTCCGTACTGGTCCGTACTGGTCCGTACTGGGCCGTACCCGTCCGTTCCGGTCCGTACCTGTCCGTAACGGTCCATACCGGTCCGTTCCGGTCCGTACCGGTCCATACCGGTCCGTACCGGCCGGTTCCTCTCCGTTCTGGTCCTTTCCGGTCCGTTCATGTCCGTACTGGTCCGTACTTGTCCATAGTGGTCCGTACTTGGCCATAGTGGTCCATACTGGTCCGTACTGGTCCGTACTTGTCCATAGTGATCCATACTGGTCCCTACTGGTCCGTAGTGGTCCGTACTGATCCATACCGGTCCGTACTGGTCCGTAGTGGTCCATACTGGGCCGTACTGGTCCGTACTGGTCTGTACTCGTCTGTACTGGTCCGTACTGTTCCGTACTGGTCTGTACTGGTTCATACTGGGCCGTACTCGTCCGTACTAGTCCATACTGGTCCGTACTGGTTCATACTGGTCCATACAGCTGCATACCGGTCCGTTCTGGTTTGTTCCGTACTGGTCCGTACTTGTCCATAGTGTTCCGTACTGGTCCGTAGTGTTCCGTACTGGTCCATACTGGTCCGTACCGGTCCGTACCGGTCCTTACCTGTCCGTACCGGTCCGTATTGCTCTGTACCGGTCCATACTGTTCCGTAGTGTTCCGTACTGGTCCGTAGTGTTCCGTACCGGTCCATACTGATCCGTACTGGTCCGTAGTGGTCCATACTGGGCCGTACTGCTCCATATTGGTCTGTACTGGTCCGTACTGGTCCGTTCTGGTCCGTTCTGGTCCGTACCGGTCCGTTCCTCTCCGTTCTGGTCCGTTCCGTTCCGTACTGGTCCGTACTTGTCCATAGTGTTCCGTACTGCTCCGTAGTGTTCCGTACTGGTCCATACTGGTCCGTACCGGTCCGTACCGGTCCTTACCTGTCCGTACCGGTCCGTACCGATCCGTTCCGGTCCGTACCGGTCCGTACCGGTCCGTCCCGGTCCGTACTGGTCCATACTGGTCGGTACCCGTCCGTACCGGTCCGTTTCGGTCCGTGCCGGTCCATACCGGTCCATACCGGTCCGTACTGGTCCGTATTGCTCTGTACTGGTCCGTACAGTTCCGTAGTGTTCCATACTGGTCCGTAGTGTTCCGTACTTGTCCATACTGGTCCGTACCAGTCTGTACTGGTCCTTACCTGTCCGTACCGGTCCATCCCGGTCCCTTCCGGTCCGTACCGGTCCGTACCTGTCCGTACCAATCCATACCGGTCCGTTCCGGTCCGTACCGGTCCATACCGGTCCGTACCGCTCCGTACCGGTCCGTTCCTCTCCGTTCTGGTCCGTTCCGGTCCGTTCATGTCCGTACT
>NW_027100021.1:0-90150 GCF_031753505.1 Anomalospiza imberbis
GCCTCCGCCTCTTGAATTCACTCTCGGCAAGCGAATGGAAAGCGTTCCAGGACAACTTGCCTGCGTTTTGACTTGGTCCTGATGCGTCCCACCTTGGCAAGTCTTGCTCGTCGCCAGAGGCTGCGAGATGCACAGAAGACGGTGGCAGCTGCTGAAAAGAAGGGCAGCGGTGAGTTTGTCGACAAGCAAGAACATAGGCAGCTGCCTGTGCTTGGGAAGGAGCAGCTGCTGGTTTTGGCAATTGCCTTCACAGCGCCCAGAAGCCCGGTGCTGTGCTGCTTTGTTTTTCGCAGTCAGTCAATTGCACACTAGTGAAGCTGAGCCAGGCTCTTCAGCTTTGCTGCTTTTGAGCATCTGTGCTCCACTTATGCTCTGTGACATCTCTGGAGGTTGTTTGCCTCGGCCAGGCTGGCAAGTGCCCGCTAGTACCTAGAGCTGGGCAGGAGAGGGCAGAGAGCACTTCCATCTGACAGCAGGTTGCAGATTGCCTCGGAAAGAGCCGTTGTCCTTGGAATGTGCAGCAAATCCTCTTTCTTTGCAAACCGCGGTTAGTGTGCAGTGCAGGTCCACTCTCCCCTTGCCAAATGGAGTGGGAAAGCTTTTCGCTAAGATAGAGACGACTAGAGAGGCAGAAGCGCGGCTCCGGAGCTATCCGGAGGAAAGTGCCGCTTCCCGGCGTCTTTCGGCTTGAAGCGGCGCTCCGGAGCGCTGCGCTGCCGCTCTACTGAGCTGTGCGCGAATTAGCCGCTTCTTCGCCTCCGAGAGGCAGAGATCGCGGTTGCTTGGAAGAGGCGAAGAACGAAGCCGCAAAGAAGCGGGCTTGCGTGCGAAGCCTTCCGACTGCTGGAGGACGGTGGCTGCCGCTCTCCTGCCTCTTGAATTCACTCTCGGCAAGCGAATGGAAAGCGTTCCAGGACAACTTGCCTGCGTTTTGACTTGGTCCTGATGCGTCCCACCTTGGCAAGTCTTGCTCGTCGCCAGAGGCTGCGAGATGCACAGAAGACGGTGGCAGCTGCTGAAAAGAAGGGCAGCGGTGAGTTTGTCGACAAGCAAGAACATAGGCAGCTGCCTGTGCTTGGGAAGGAGCAGCTGCCTGGTTTTGGCAATTGCCTTCACAGCGCCCAGAAGCCCGGTGCTCTGCTGCTTTGTTTTTCGCAGTCAGTCAATTGCACACTAGTGAAGCTGAGCCAGGCTCTTCAGCTTTGCTGCTTTTGAGCATCTGTGCTCCACTTATGCTCTGTGACATCTCTGGAGGTTGTTTGCCTCGGCCAGGCTGGCAAGTGCCCGCTAGTACCTAGAGCTGGGCAGGAGAGGGCAGAGAGCACTTCCATCTGACAGCAGGTTGCAGATTGCCTCGGAAAGAGCCGTGTCCTTGGAATGTGCAGCAAATCCTCTTTCTTTGCAAACCGCGGTTAGTGTGCAGTGCAGGTCCACTCTCCCCTTGCCAAATGGAGTGGGAAAGCTTTTCGCTAAGATAGAGACGACTAGAGAGGCAGAAGCGCGGCTCCGGAGCTATCCGGAGGAAAGTGCCGCTTCCCGGCGTCTTTCGGCTTGAAGCGGCGCTCCGGAGCGCTGCGCTGCCGCTCTACTGAGCTGTGCGCGAATTAGCCGCTTCTTCGCCTCCGAGAGGCAGAGATCGCGGTTGCTTGGAAGAGGCGAAGAACGAAGCCGCAAAGAAGCGGGCTTGCGTGCGAAGCCTTCCGACTGCTGGAGGACGGTGGCTGCCGCTCTCCTGCCTCTTGAATTCACTCTCGGCAAGCGAATGGAAAGCGTTCCAGGACAACTTGCCTGCGTTTTGACTTGGTCCTGATGCGTCCCACCTTGGCAAGTCTTGCTCGTCGCCAGAGGCTGCGAGATGCACAGAAGACGGTGGCAGCTGCTGAAAAGAAGGGCAGCGGTGAGTTTGTCGACAAGCAAGAACATAGGCAGCTGCCTGTGCTTGGGAAGGAGCAGCTGCCTGGTTTTGGCAATTGCCTTCACAGCGCCCAGAAGCCCGGTGCTGTGCTGCTTTGTTTTTTCGCAGTCAGTCAATTGCACACTAGTGAAGCTGAGCCAGGCTCTTCAGCTTTGCTGCTTTTGAGCATCTGTGCTCCACTTATGCTCTGTGACATCTCTGGAGGTTGTTTGCCTCGGCCAGGCTGGCAAGTGCCCGCTAGTACCTAGAGCTGGGCAGGAGAGGGCAGAGAGCACTTCCATCTGACAGCAGGTTGCAGATTGCCTCGGAAAGAGCCGTGTCCTTGGAATGTGCAGCAAATCCTCTTTCTTTGCAAACCGCGGTTAGTGTGCAGTGCAGGTCCACTCTCCCCTTGCCAAATGGAGTGGGAAAGCTTTTCGCTAAGATAGAGACGACTAGAGAGGCAGAAGCGCGGCTCCGGAGCTATCCGGAGGAAAGTGCCGCTTCCCGGCGTCTTTCGGCTTGAAGCGGCGCTCCGGAGCGCTGCGCTGCCGCTCTACTGAGCTGTGCGCGAATTAGCCGCTTCTTCGCCTCCGAGAGGCAGAGATCGCGGTTGCTTGGAAGAGGCGAAGAACGAAGCCGCAAAGAAGCGGGCTTGCCTGCGAAGCCTTCCGACTGCTGGAGGACGGTGGCTGCCGCTCTCCTGCCTCTTGAATTCACTCTCGGCAAGCGAATGGAAAGCGTTCCAGGACAACTTGCCTGGGTTTTGACTTGGTCCTGATGCGTCCCACCTTGGCAAGTCTTGCTCGTCGCCAGAGGCTGCGAGATGCACAGAAGACGGTGGCAGCTGCTGAAAAGAAGGGCAGCGGTGAGTTTGTCGACAAGCAAGAACATAGGCAGCTGCCTGTGCTTGGGAAGGAGCAGCTGCCTGGTTTTGGCAATTGCCTTCACAGCGCCCAGAAGCCCGGTGCTCTGCTGCTTTGTTTTTCGCAGTCAGTCAATTGCACACTAGTGAAGCTGAGCCAGGCTCTTCAGCTTTGCTGCTTTTGAGCATCTGTGCTCCACTTATGCTCTGTGACATCTCTGGAGGTTGTTTGCCTCGGCCAGGCTGGCAAGTGCCCGCTAGTACCTAGAGCTGGGCAGGAGAGGGCAGAGAGCACTTCCATCTGACAGCAGGTTGCAGATTGCCTCGGAAAGAGCCGTGTCCTTGGAATGTGCAGCAAATCCTCTTTCTTTGCAAACCGCGGTTAGTGTGCAGTGCAGGTCCACTCTCCCCTTGCCAAATGGAGTGGGAAAGCTTTTCGCTAAGATAGAGACGACTAGAGAGGCAGAAGCGCGGCTCCGGAGCTATCCGCAGGAAAGTGCCGCTTCCCGGCGTCTTTCGGCTTGAAGCGGCGCTCCGGAGCGCTGCGCTGCCGCTCTACTGAGCTGTGCGCGAATTAGCCGCTTCTTCGCCTCCGAGAGGCAGAGATCGCGGTTGCTTGGAAGAGGCGAAGAACGAAGCCGCAAAGAAGCGGGCTTGCGTGCGAAGCCTTCCGACTGCTGGAGGACGGTGGCTGCCGCTCTCCTGCCTCTTGAATTCACTCTCGGCAAGCGAATGGAAAGCGTTCCAGGACAACTTGCCTGCGTTTTGACTTGGTCCTGATGCGTCCCACCTTGGCAAGTCTTGCTCGTCGCCAGAGGCTGCGAGATGCACAGAAGATGGTGGCAGCTGCTGAAAAGAAGGGCAGCGGTGAGTTTGTCGACAAGCAAGAACATAGGCAGCTGCCTGTGCTTGGGAAGGAGCAGCTGCCTGGTTTTGGCAATTGCCTTCACAGCGCCCAGAAGCCCGGTGCTCTGCTGCTTTGTTTTTCGCAGTCAGTCAATTGCACACTAGTGAAGCTGAGCCAGGCTCTTCAGCTTTGCTGCTTTTGAGCATCTGTGCTCCACTTATGCTCTGTGACATCTCTGGAGGTTGTTTGCCTCGGCCAGGCTGGCAAGTGCCCGCTAGTACCTAGAGCTGGGCAGGAGAGGGCAGAGAGCACTTCCATCTGACAGCAGGTTGCAGATTGCCTCGGAAAGAGCCGTGTCCTTGGAATGTGCAGCAAATCCTCTTTCTTTGCAAACCGCGGTTAGTGTGCAGTGCAGGTCCACTCTCCCCTTGCCAAATGGAGTGGGAAAGCTTTTCGCTAAGATAGAGACGACTAGAGAGGCAGAAGCGCGGCTCCGGAGCTATCCGGAGGAAAGTGCCGCTTCCCGGCGTCTTTCGGCTTGAAGCGGCGCTCCGGAGCGCTGCGCTGCCGCTCTACTGAGCTGTGCGCGAATTAGCCGCTTCTTCGCCTCCGAGAGGCAGAGATCGCGGTTGCTTGGAAGAGGCGAAGAACGAAGCCGCAAAGAAGCGGGCTTGCCTGCGAAGCCTTCCGACTGCTGGAGGACGGTGGCTGCCGCTCTCCTGCCTCTTGAATTCACTCTCGGCAAGCGAATGGAAAGCGTTCCAGGACAACTTGCCTGCGTTTTGACTTGGTCCTGATGCGTCCCACCTTGGCAAGTCTTGCTCGTCGCCAGAGGCTGCGAGATGCACAGAAGACGGTGGCAGCTGCTGAAAAGAAGGGCAGCGGTGAGTTTGTCGACAAGCAAGAACATAGGCAGCTGCCTGTGCTTGGGAAGGAGCAGCTGCCTGGTTTTGGCAATTGCCTTCACAGCGCCCAGAAGCCCGGTGCTCTGCTGCTTTGTTTTTCGCAGGTCAGTCAATTGCACACTAGTGAAGCTGAGCCAGGCTCTTCAGCTTTGCTGCTTTTGAGCATCTGTGCTCCACTTATGCTCTGTGACATCTCTGGAGGTTGTTTGCCTCGGCCAGGCTGGCAAGTGCCCGCTAGTACCTAGAGCTGGGCAGGAGAGGGCAGAGAGCACTTCCATCTGACAGCAGGTTGCAGATTGCCTCGGAAAGAGCCGTGTCCTTGGAATGTGCAGCAAATCCTCTTTCTTTGCAAACCGCGGTTAGTGTGCAGTGCAGGTCCACTCTCCCCTTGCCAAATGGAGTGGGAAAGCTTTTCGCTAAGATAGAGACGACTAGAGAGGCAGAAGCGCGGCTCCGGAGCTATCCGGAGGAAAGTGCCGCTTCCCGGCGTCTTTCGGCTTGAAGCGGCGCTCCGGAGCGCTGCGCTGCCGCTCTACTGAGCTGTGCGCGAATTAGCCGCTTCTTCGCCTCCGAGAGGCAGAGATCGCGGTTGCTTGGAAGAGGCGAAGAACGAAGGCGCAAAGAAGCGGGCTTGCGTGCGAAGCCTTCCGACTGCTGGAGGACGGTGGCTGCCGCTCTCCTGCCTCTTGAATTCACTCTCGGCAAGCGAATGGAAAGCGTTCCAGGACAACTTGCCTGCGTTTTGACTTGGTCCTGATGCGTCCCACCTTGGCAAGTCTTGCTCGTCGCCAGAGGCTGCGAGATGCACAGAAGACGGTGGCAGCTGCTGAAAAGAAGGGCAGCGGTGAGTTTGTCGACAAGCAAGAACATAGGCAGCTGCCTGTGCTTGGGAAGGAGCAGCTGCCTGGTTTTGGCAATTGCCTTCACAGCGCCCAGAAGCCCGGTGCTCTGCTGCTTTGTTTTTCGCAGTCAGTCAATTGCACACTAGTGAAGCTGAGCCAGGCTCTTCAGCTTTGCTGCTTTTGAGCATCTGTGCTCCACTTATGCTCTGTGACATCTCTGGAGGTTGTTTGCCTCGGCCAGGCTGGCAAGTGCCCGCTAGTACCTAGAGCTGGGCAGGAGAGGGCAGAGAGCACTTCCATCTGACAGCAGGTTGCAGATTGCCTCGGAAAGAGCCGTGTCCTTGGAATGTGCAGCAAATCCTCTTTCTTTGCAAACCGCGGTTAGTGTGCAGTGCAGGTCCACTCTCCCCTTGCCAAATGGAGTGGGAAAGCTTTTCGCTAAGATAGAGACGACTAGAGAGGCAGAAGCGCGGCTCCGGAGCTATCCGGAGGAAAGTGCCGCTTCCCGGCGTCTTTCGGCTTGAAGCGGCGCTCCGGAGCGCTGCGCTGCCGCTCTACTGAGCTGTGCGCGAATTAGCCGCTTCTTCGCCTCCGAGAGGCAGAGATCGCGGTTGCTTGGAAGAGGCGAAGAACGAAGCCGCAAAGAAGCGGGCTTGCCTGCGAAGCCTTCCGACTGCTGGAGGACGGTGGCTGCCGCTCTCCTGCCTCTTGAATTCACTCTCGGCAAGCGAATGGAAAGCGTTCCAGGACAACTTGCCTGCGTTTTGACTTGGTCCTGATGCGTCCCACCTTGGCAAGTCTTGCTCGTCGCCAGAGGCTGCGAGATGCACAGAAGACGGTGGCAGCTGCTGAAAAGAAGGGCAGCGGTGAGTTTGTCGACAAGCAAGAACATAGGCAGCTGCCTGTGCTTGGGAAGGAGCAGCTGCCTGGTTTTGGCAATTGCCTTCACAGCGCCCAGAAGCCCGGTGCTGTGCTGCTTTGTTTTTCGCAGTCAGTCAATTGCACACTAGTGAAGCTGAGCCAGGCTCTTCAGCTTTGCTGCTTTTGAGCATCTGTGCTCCACTTATGCTCTGTGACATCTCTGGAGGTTGTTTGCCTCGGCCAGGCTGGCAAGTGCCCGCTAGTACCTAGAGCTGGGCAGGAGAGGGCAGAGAGCACTTCCATCTGACAGCAGGTTGCAGATTGCCTCGGAAAGAGCCGTGTCCTTGGAATGTGCAGCAAATCCTCTTTCTTTGCAAACCGCGGTTAGTGTGCAGTGCAGGTCCACTCTCCCCTTGCCAAATGGAGTGGGAAAGCTTTTCGCTAAGATAGAGACGACTAGAGAGGCAGAAGCGCGGCTCCGGAGCTATCCGGAGGAAAGTGCCGCTTCCCGGCGTCTTTCGGCTTGAAGCGGCGCTCCGGAGCGCTGCGCTGCCGCTCTACTGAGCTGTGCGCGAATTAGCCGCTTCTTCGCCTCCGAGAGGCAGAGATCGCGGTTGCTTGGAAGAGGCGAAGAACGAAGCCGCAAAGAAGCGGGCTTGCGTGCGAAGCCTTCCGACTGCTGGAGGACGGTGGCTGCCGCTCTCCTGCCTCTTGAATTCACTCTCGGCAAGCGAATGGAAAGCGTTCCAGGACAACTTGCCTGCGTTTTGACTTGGTCCTGATGCGTCCCACCTTGGCAAGTCTTGCTCGTCGCCAGAGGCTGCGAGATGCACAGAAGACGGTGGCAGCTGCTGAAAAGAAGGGCAGCGGTGAGTTTGTCGACAAGCAAGAACATAGGCAGCTGCCTGTGCTTGGGAAGGAGCAGCTGCCTGGTTTTGGCAATTGCCTTCACAGCGCCCAGAAGCCCGGTGCTCTGCTGCTTTGTTTTTCGCAGTCAGTCAATTGCACACTAGTGAAGCTGAGCCAGGCTCTTCAGCTTTGCTGCTTTTGAGCATCTGTGCTCCACTTATGCTCTGTGACATCTCTGGAGGTTGTTTGCCTCGGCCAGGCTGGCAAGTGCCCGCTAGTACCTAGAGCTGGGCAGGAGAGGGCAGAGAGCACTTCCATCTGACAGCAGGTTGCAGATTGCCTCGGAAAGAGCCGTGTCCTTGGAATGTGCAGCAAATCCTCTTTCTTTGCAAACCGCGGTTAGTGTGCAGTGCAGGTCCACTCTCCCCTTGCCAAATGGAGTGGGAAAGCTTTTCGCTAAGATAGAGACGACTAGAGAGGCAGAAGCGCGGCTCCGGAGCTATCCGGAGGAAAGTGCCGCTTCCCGGCGTCTTTCGGCTTGAAGCGGCGCTCCGGAGCGCTGCGCTGCCGCTCTACTGAGCTGTGCGCGAATTAGCCGCTTCTTCGCCTCCGAGAGGCAGAGATCGCGGTTGCTTGGAAGAGGCGAAGAACGAAGCCGCAAAGAAGCGGGCTTGCGTGCGAAGCCTTCCGACTGCTGGAGGACGGTGGCTGCCGCTCTCCTGCCTCTTGAATTCACTCTCGGCAAGCGAATGGAAAGCGTTCCAGGACAACTTGCCTGCGTTTTGACTTGGTCCTGATGCGTCCCACCTTGGCAAGTCTTGCTCGTCGCCAGAGGCTGCGAGATGCACAGAAGACGGTGGCAGCTGCTGAAAAGAAGGGCAGCGGTGAGTTTGTCGACAAGCAAGAACATAGGCAGCTGCCTGTGCTTGGGAAGGAGCAGCTGCCTGGTTTTGGCAATTGCCTTCACAGCGCCCAGAAGCCCGGTGCTGTGCTGCTTTGTTTTTCGCAGTCAGTCAATTGCACACTAGTGAAGCTGAGCCAGGCTCTTCAGCTTTGCTGCTTTTGAGCATCTGTGCTCCACTTATGCTCTGTGACATCTCTGGAGGTTGTTTGCCTCGGCCAGGCTGGCAAGTGCCCGCTAGTACCTAGAGCTGGGCAGGAGAGGGCAGAGAGCACTTCCATCTGACAGCAGGTTGCAGATTGCCTCGGAAAGAGCCGTGTCCTTGGAATGTGCAGCAAATCCTCTTTCTTTGCAAACCGCGGTTAGTGTGCAGTGCAGGTCCACTCTCCCCTTGCCAAATGGAGTGGGAAAGCTTTTCGCTAAGATAGAGACGACTAGAGAGGCAGAAGCGCGGCTCCGGAGCTATCCGGAGGAAAGTGCCGCTTCCCGGCGTCTTTCGGCTTGAAGCGGCGCTCCGGAGCGCTGCGCTGCCGCTCTACTGAGCTGTGCGCGAATTAGCCGCTTCTTCGCCTCCGAGAGGCAGAGATCGCGGTTGCTTGGAAGAGGCGAAGAACGAAGCCGCAAAGAAGCGGGCTTGCCTGCGAAGCCTTCCGACTGCTGGAGGACGGTGGCTGCCGCTCTCCTGCCTCTTGAATTCACTCTCGGCAAGCGAATGGAAAGCGTTCCAGGACAACTTGCCTGGGTTTTGACTTGGTCCTGATGCGTCCCACCTTGGCAAGTCTTGCTCGTCGCCAGAGGCTGCGAGATGCACAGAAGACGGTGGCAGCTGCTGAAAAGAAGGGCAGCGGTGAGTTTGTCGACAAGCAAGAACATAGGCAGCTGCCTGTGCTTGGGAAGGAGCAGCTGCCTGGTTTTGGCAATTGCCTTCACAGCGCCCAGAAGCCCGGTGCTCTGCTGCTTTGTTTTTCGCAGTCAGTCAATTGCACACTAGTGAAGCTGAGCCAGGCTCTTCAGCTTTGCTGCTTTTGAGCATCTGTGCTCCACTTATGCTCTGTGACATCTCTGGAGGTTGTTTGCCTCGGCCAGGCTGGCAAGTGCCCGCTAGTACCTAGAGCTGGGCAGGAGAGGGCAGAGAGCACTTCCATCTGACAGCAGGTTGCAGATTGCCTCGGAAAGAGCCGTGTCCTTGGAATGTGCAGCAAATCCTCTTTCTTTGCAAACCGCGGTTAGTGTGCAGTGCAGGTCCACTCTCCCCTTGCCAAATGGAGTGGGAAAGCTTTTCGCTAAGATAGAGACGACTAGAGAGGCAGAAGCGCGGCTCCGGAGCTATCCGCAGGAAAGTGCCGCTTCCCGGCGTCTTTCGGCTTGAAGCGGCGCTCCGGAGCGCTGCGCTGCCGCTCTACTGAGCTGTGCGCGAATTAGCCGCTTCTTCGCCTCCGAGAGGCAGAGATCGCGGTTGCTTGGAAGAGGCGAAGAACGAAGCCGCAAAGAAGCGGGCTTGCGTGCGAAGCCTTCCGACTGCTGGAGGACGGTGGCTGCCGCTCTCCTGCCTCTTGAATTCACTCTCGGCAAGCGAATGGAAAGCGTTCCAGGACAACTTGCCTGCGTTTTGACTTGGTCCTGATGCGTCCCACCTTGGCAAGTCTTGCTCGTCGCCAGAGGCTGCGAGATGCACAGAAGATGGTGGCAGCTGCTGAAAAGAAGGGCAGCGGTGAGTTTGTCGACAAGCAAGAACATAGGCAGCTGCCTGTGCTTGGGAAGGAGCAGCTGCCTGGTTTTGGCAATTGCCTTCACAGCGCCCAGAAGCCCGGTGCTCTGCTGCTTTGTTTTTCGCAGTCAGTCAATTGCACACTAGTGAAGCTGAGCCAGGCTCTTCAGCTTTGCTGCTTTTGAGCATCTGTGCTCCACTTATGCTCTGTGACATCTCTGGAGGTTGTTTGCCTCGGCCAGGCTGGCAAGTGCCCGCTAGTACCTAGAGCTGGGCAGGAGAGGGCAGAGAGCACTTCCATCTGACAGCAGGTTGCAGATTGCCTCGGAAAGAGCCGTGTCCTTGGAATGTGCAGCAAATCCTCTTTCTTTGCAAACCGCGGTTAGTGTGCAGTGCAGGTCCACTCTCCCCTTGCCAAATGGAGTGGGAAAGCTTTTCGCTAAGATAGAGACGACTAGAGAGGCAGAAGCGCGGCTCCGGAGCTATCCGGAGGAAAGTGCCGCTTCCCGGCGTCTTTCGGCTTGAAGCGGCGCTCCGGAGCGCTGCGCTGCCGCTCTACTGAGCTGTGCGCGAATTAGCCGCTTCTTCGCCTCCGAGAGGCAGAGATCGCGGTTGCTTGGAAGAGGCGAAGAACGAAGCCGCAAAGAAGCGGGCTTGCCTGCGAAGCCTTCCGACTGCTGGAGGACGGTGGCTGCCGCTCTCCTGCCTCTTGAATTCACTCTCGGCAAGCGAATGGAAAGCGTTCCAGGACAACTTGCCTGCGTTTTGACTTGGTCCTGATGCGTCCCACCTTGGCAAGTCTTGCTCGTCGCCAGAGGCTGCGAGATGCACAGAAGACGGTGGCAGCTGCTGAAAAGAAGGGCAGCGGTGAGTTTGTCGACAAGCAAGAACATAGGCAGCTGCCTGTGCTTGGGAAGGAGCAGCTGCCTGGTTTTGGCAATTGCCTTCACAGCGCCCAGAAGCCCGGTGCTCTGCTGCTTTGTTTTTCGCAGTCAGTCAATTGCACACTAGTGAAGCTGAGCCAGGCTCTTCAGCTTTGCTGCTTTTGAGCATCTGTGCTCCACTTATGCTCTGTGACATCTCTGGAGGTTGTTTGCCTCGGCCAGGCTGGCAAGTGCCCGCTAGTACCTAGAGCTGGGCAGGAGAGGGCAGAGAGCACTTCCATCTGACAGCAGGTTGCAGATTGCCTCGGAAAGAGCCGTGTCCTTGGAATGTGCAGCAAATCCTCTTTCTTTGCAAACCGCGGTTAGTGTGCAGTGCAGGTCCACTCTCCCCTTGCCAAATGGAGTGGGAAAGCTTTTCGCTAAGATAGAGACGACTAGAGAGGCAGAAGCGCGGCTCCGGAGCTATCCGGAGGAAAGTGCCGCTTCCCGGCGTCTTTCGGCTTGAAGCGGCGCTCCGGAGCGCTGCGCTGCCGCTCTACTGAGCTGTGCGCGAATTAGCCGCTTCTTCGCCTCCGAGAGGCAGAGATCGCGGTTGCTTGGAAGAGGCGAAGAACGAAGCCGCAAAGAAGCGGGCTTGCGTGCGAAGCCTTCCGACTGCTGGAGGACGGTGGCTGCCGCTCTCCTGCCTCTTGAATTCACTCTCGGCAAGCGAATGGAAAGCGTTCCAGGACAACTTGCCTGCGTTTTGACTTGGTCCTGATGCGTCCCACCTTGGCAAGTCTTGCTCGTCGCCAGAGGCTGCGAGATGCACAGAAGACGGTGGCAGCTGCTGAAAAGAAGGGCAGCGGTGAGTTTGTCGACAAGCAAGAACATAGGCAGCTGCCTGTGCTTGGGAAGGAGCAGCTGCCTGGTTTTGGCAATTGCCTTCACAGCGCCCAGAAGCCCGGTGCTCTGCTGCTTTGTTTTTCGCAGTCAGTCAATTGCACACTAGTGAAGCTGAGCCAGGCTCTTCAGCTTTGCTGCTTTTGAGCATCTGTGCTCCACTTATGCTCTGTGACATCTCTGGAGGTTGTTTGCCTCGGCCAGGCTGGCAAGTGCCCGCTAGTACCTAGAGCTGGGCAGGAGAGGGCAGAGAGCACTTCCATCTGACAGCAGGTTGCAGATTGCCTCGGAAAGAGCCGTGTCCTTGGAATGTGCAGCAAATCCTCTTTCTTTGCAAACCGCGGTTAGTGTGCAGTGCAGGTCCACTCTCCCCTTGCCAAATGGAGTGGGAAAGCTTTTCGCTAAGATAGAGACGACTAGAGAGGCAGAAGCGCGGCTCCGGAGCTATCCGGAGGAAAGTGCCGCTTCCCGGCGTCTTTCGGCTTGAAGCGGCGCTCCGGAGCGCTGCGCTGCCGCTCTACTGAGCTGTGCGCGAATTAGCCGCTTCTTCGCCTCCGAGAGGCAGAGATCGCGGTTGCTTGGAAGAGGCGAAGAACGAAGCCGCAAAGAAGCGGGCTTGCGTGCGAAGCCTTCCGACTGCTGGAGGACGGTGGCTGCCGCTCTCCTGCCTCTTGAATTCACTCTCGGCAAGCGAATGGAAAGCGTTCCAGGACAACTTGCCTGCGTTTTGACTTGGTCCTGATGCGTCCCACCTTGGCAAGTCTTGCTCGTCGCCAGAGGCTGCGAGATGCACAGAAGACGGTGGCAGCTGCTGAAAAGAAGGGCAGCGGTGAGTTTGTCGACAAGCAAGAACATAGGCAGCTGCCTGTGCTTGGGAAGGAGCAGCTGCCTGGTTTTGGCAATTGCCTTCACAGCGCCCAGAAGCCCGGTGCTCTGCTGCTTTGTTTTTCGCAGTCAGTCAATTGCACACTAGTGAAGCTGAGCCAGGCTCTTCAGCTTTGCTGCTTTTGAGCATCTGTGCTCCACTTATGCTCTGTGACATCTCTGGAGGTTGTTTGCCTCGGCCAGGCTGGCAAGTGCCCGCTAGTACCTAGAGCTGGGCAGGAGAGGGCAGAGAGCACTTCCATCTGACAGCAGGTTGCAGATTGCCTCGGAAAGAGCCGTGTCCTTGGAATGTGCAGCAAATCCTCTTTCTTTGCAAACCGCGGTTAGTGTGCAGTGCAGGTCCACTCTCCCCTTGCCAAATGGAGTGGGAAAGCTTTTCGCTAAGATAGAGACGACTAGAGAGGCAGAAGCGCGGCTCCGGAGCTATCCGCAGGAAAGTGCCGCTTCCCGGCGTCTTTCGGCTTGAAGCGGCGCTCCGGAGCGCTGCGCTGCCGCTCTACTGAGCTGTGCGCGAATTAGCCGCTTCTTCGCCTCCGAGAGGCAGAGATCGCGGTTGCTTGGAAGAGGCGAAGAACGAAGCCGCAAAGAAGCGGGCTTGCGTGCGAAGCCTTCCGACTGCTGGAGGACGGTGGCTGCCGCTCTCCTGCCTCTTGAATTCACTCTCGGCAAGCGAATGGAAAGCGTTCCAGGACAACTTGCCTGCGTTTTGACTTGGTCCTGATGCGTCCCACCTTGGCAAGTCTTGCTCGTCGCCAGAGGCTGCGAGATGCACAGAAGACGGTGGCAGCTGCTGAAAAGAAGGGCAGCGGTGAGTTTGTCGACAAGCAAGAACATAGGCAGCTGCCTGTGCTTGGGAAGGAGCAGCTGCCTGGTTTTGGCAATTGCCTTCACAGCGCCCAGAAGCCCGGTGCTCTGCTGCTTTGTTTTTCGCAGTCAGTCAATTGCACACTAGTGAAGCTGAGCCAGGCTCTTCAGCTTTGCTGCTTTTGAGCATCTGTGCTCCACTTATGCTCTGTGACATCTCTGGAGGTTGTTTGCCTCGGCCAGGCTGGCAAGTGCCCGCTAGTACCTAGAGCTGGGCAGGAGAGGGCAGAGAGCACTTCCATCTGACAGCAGGTTGCAGATTGCCTCGGAAAGAGCCGTGTCCTTGGAATGTGCAGCAAATCCTCTTTCTTTGCAAACCGCGGTTAGTGTGCAGTGCAGGTCCACTCTCCCCTTGCCAAATGGAGTGGGAAAGCTTTTCGCTAAGATAGAGACGACTAGAGAGGCAGAAGCGCGGCTCCGGAGCTATCCGGAGGAAAGTGCCGCTTCCCGGCGTCTTTCGGCTTGAAGCGGCGCTCCGGAGCGCTGCGCTGCCGCTCTACTGAGCTGTGCGCGAATTAGCCGCTTCTTCGCCTCCGAGAGGCAGAGATCGCGGTTGCTTGGAAGAGGCGAAGAACGAAGCCGCAAAGAAGCGGGCTTGCGTGCGAAGCCTTCCGACTGCTGGAGGACGGTGGCTGCCGCTCTCCTGCCTCTTGAATTCACTCTCGGCAAGCGAATGGAAAGCGTTCCAAGACAACTTGCCTGCGTTTTGACTTGGTCCTGATGCGTCCCACCTTGGCAAGTCTTGCTCGTCGCCAGAGGCTGCGAGATGCACAGAAGACGGTGGCAGCTGCTGAAAAGAAGGGCAGCGGTGAGTTTGTCGACAAGCAAGAACATAGGCAGCTGCCTGTGCTTGGGAAGGAGCAGCTGCCTGGTTTTGGCAATTGCCTTCACAGCGCCCAGAAGCCCGGTGCTCTGCTGCTTTGTTTTTCGCAGTCAGTCAATTGCACACTAGTGAAGCTGAGCCAGGCTCTTCAGCTTTGCTGCTTTTGAGCATCTGTGCTCCATTTATGCTCTGTGACATCTCTGGAGGTTGTTTGCCTCGGCCAGGCTGGCAAGTGCCCGCTAGTACCTAGAGCTGGGCAGGAGAGGGCAGAGAGCACTTCCATCTGACAGCAGGTTGCAGATTGCCTCGGAAAGAGCCGTGTCCTTGGAATGTGCAGCAAATCCTCTTTCTTTGCAAACCGCGGTTAGTGTGCAGTGCAGGTCCACTCTCCCCTTGCCAAATGGAGTGGGAAAGCTTTTCGCTAAGATAGAGACGACTAGAGAGGCAGAAGCGCGGCTCCGGAGCTATCCGGAGGAAAGTGCCGCTTCCCGGCGTCTTTCGGCTTGAAGCGGCGCTCCGGAGCGCTGCGCTGCCGCTCTACTGAGCTGTGCGCGAATTAGCCGCTTCTTCGCCTCCGAGAGGCAGAGATCGCGGTTGCTTGGAAGAGGCGAAGAACGAAGCCGCAAAGAAGCGGGCTTGCGTGCGAAGCCTTCCGACTGCTGGAGGACGGTGGCTGCCGCTCTCCTGCCTCTTGAATTCACTCTCGGCAAGCGAATGGAAAGCGTTCCAGGACAACTTGCCTGCGTTTTGACTTGGTCCTGATGCGTCCCACCTTGGCAAGTCTTGCTCGTCGCCAGAGGCTGCGAGATGCACAGAAGACGGTGGCAGCTGCTGAAAAGAAGGGCAGCGGTGAGTTTGTCGACAAGCAAGAACATAGGCAGCTGCCTGTGCTTGGGAAGGAGCAGCTGCCTGGTTTTGGCAATTGCCTTCACAGCGCCCAGAAGCCCGGTGCTGTGCTGCTTTGTTTTTCGCAGTCAGTCAATTGCACACTAGTGAAGCTGAGCCAGGCTCTTCAGCTTTGCTGCTTTTGAGCATCTGCGCTCCACTTATGCTCTGTGACATCTCTGGAGGTTGTTTGCCTCGGCCAGGCTGGCAAGTGCCCGCTAGTACCTAGAGCTGGGCAGGAGAGGGCAGAGAGCACTTCCATCTGACAGCAGGTTGCAGATTGCCTCGGAAAGAGCCGTGTCCTTGGAATGTGCAGCAAATCCTCTTTCTTTGCAAACCGCGGTTAGTGTGCAGTGCAGGTCCACTCTCCCCTTGCCAAATGGAGTGGGAAAGCTTTTCGCTAAGATAGAGACGACTAGAGAGGCAGAAGCGCGGCTCCGGAGCTATCCGGAGGAAAGTGCCGCTTCCCGGCGTCTTTCGGCTTGAAGCGGCGCTCCGGAGCGCTGCGCTGCCGCTCTACTGAGCTGTGCGCGAATTAGCCGCTTCTTCGCCTCCGAGAGGCAGAGATCGCGGTTGCTTGGAAGAGGCGAAGAACGAAGCCGCAAAGAAGCGGGCTTGCGTGCGAAGCCTTCCGACTGCTGGAGGACGGTGGCTGCCGCTCTCCTGCCTCTTGAATTCACTCTCGGCAAGCGAATGGAAAGCGTTCCAGGACAACTTGCCTGCGTTTTGACTTGGTCCTGATGCGTCCCACCTTGGCAAGTCTTGCTCGTCGCCAGAGGCTGCGAGATGCACAGAAGACGGTGGCAGCTGCTGAAAAGAAGGGCAGCGGTGAGTTTGTCGACAAGCAAGAACATAGGTAGCTGCCTGTGCTTGGGAAGGAGCAGCTGCCTGGTTTTGGCAATTGCCTTCACAGCGCCCAGAAGCCCGGTGCTGTGCTGCTTTGTTTTTCGCAGTCAGTCAATTGCACACTAGTGAAGCTGAGCCAGGCTCTTCAGCTTTGCTGCTTTTGAGCATCTGTGCTCCACTTATGCTCTGTGACATCTCTGGAGGTTGTTTGCCTCGGCCAGGCTGGCAAGTGCCCGCTAGTACCTAGAGCTGGGCAGGAGAGGGCAGAGAGCACTTCCATCTGACAGCAGGTTGCAGATTGCCTCGGAAAGAGCCGTGTCCTTGGAATGCGCAGCAAATCCTCTTTCTTTGCAAACCGCGGTTAGTGTGCAGTGCAGGTCCACTCTCCCCTTGCCAAATGGAGTGGGAAAGCTTTTCGCTAAGATAGAGACGACTAGAGAGGCAGAAGCGCGGCTCCGGAGCTATCCGGAGGAAAGTGCCGCTTCCCGGCGTCTTTCGGCTTGAAGCGGCGCTCCGGAGCGCTGCGCTGGCGCTCTACTGAGCTGTGCGCGAATTAGCCGCTTCTTCGCCTCCGAGAGGCAGAGATCGCGGTTGCTTGGAAGAGGCGAAGAACGAAGCCGCAAAGAAGCGGGCTTGCGTGCGAAGCCTTCCGACTGCTGGAGGACGGTGGCTGCCGCTCTCCTGCCTCTTGAATTCACTCTCGGCAAGCGAATGGAAAGCGTTCCAGGACAACTTGCCTGGGTTTTGACTTGGTCCTGATGCGTCCCACCTTGGCAAGTCTTGCTCGTCGCCAGAGGCTGCGAGATGCACAGAAGACGGTGGCAGCTGCTGAAAAGAAGGGCAGCGGTGAGTTTGTCGACAAGCAAGAACATAGGCAGCTGCCTGTGCTTGGGAAGGAGCAGCTGCCTGGTTTTGGCAATTGCCTTCACAGCGCCCAGAAGCCCGGTGCTCTGCTGCTTTGTTTTTCGCAGTCAGTCAATTGCACACTAGTGAAGCTGAGCCAGGCTCTTCAGCTTTGCTGCTTTTGAGCATCTGTGCTCCATTTATGCTCTGTGACATCTCTGGAGGTTGTTTGCCTCGGCCAGGCTGGCAAGTGCCCGCTAGTACCTAGAGCTGGGCAGGAGAGGGCAGAGAGCACTTCCATCTGACAGCAGGTTGCAGATTGCCTCGGAAAGAGCCGTGTCCTTGGAATGTGCAGCAAATCCTCTTTCTTTGCAAACCGCGGTTAGTGTGCAGTGCAGGTCCACTCTCCCCTTGCCAAATGGAGTGGGAAAGCTTTTCGCTAAGATAGAGACGACTAGAGAGGCAGAAGCGCGGCTCCGGAGCTATCCGGAGGAAAGTGCCGCTTCCCGGCGTCTTTCGGCTTGAAGCGGCGCTCCGGAGCGCTGCGCTGGCGCTCTACTGAGCTGTGCGCGAATTAGCCGCTTCTTCGCCTCCGAGAGGCAGAGATCGCGGTTGCTTGGAAGAGGCGAAGAACGAAGCCGCAAAGAAGCGGGCTTGCGTGCGAAGCCTTCCGACTGCTGGAGGACGGTGGCTGCCGCTCTCCTGCCTCTTGAATTCACTCTCGGCAAGCGAATGGAAAGCGTTCCAGGACAACTTGCCTGCGTTTTGACTTGGTCCTGATGCGTCCCACCTTGGCAAGTCTTGCTCGTCGCCAGAGGCTGCGAGATGCACAGAAGACGGTGGCAGCTGCTGAAAAGAAGGGCAGCGGTGAGTTTGTCGACAAGCAAGAACATAGGCAGCTGCCTGTGCTTGGGAAGGAGCAGCTGCCTGGTTTTGGCAATTGCCTTCACAGCGCCCAGAAGCCCGGTGCTCTGCTGCTTTGTTTTTCGCAGTCAGTCAATTGCACACTAGTGAAGCTGAGCCAGGCTCTTCAGCTTTGCTGCTTTTGAGCATCTGTGCTCCACTTATGCTCTGTGACATCTCTGGAGGTTGTTTGCCTCGGCCAGGCTGGCAAGTGCCCGCTAGTACCTAGAGCTGGGCAGGAGAGGGCAGAGAGCACTTCCATCTGACAGCAGGTTGCAGATTGCCTCGGAAAGAGCCGTGTCCTTGGAATGTGCAGCAAATCCTCTTTCTTTGCAAACCGCGGTTAGTGTGCAGTGCAGGTCCACTCTCCCCTTGCCAAATGGAGTGGGAAAGCTTTTCGCTAAGATAGAGACGACTAGAGAGGCAGAAGCGCGGCTCCGGAGCTATCCGGAGGAAAGTGCCGCTTCCCGGCGTCTTTCGGCTTGAAGCGGCGCTCCGGAGCGCTGCGCTGCCGCTCTACTGAGCTGTGCGCGAATTAGCCACTTCTTCGCCTCCGAGAGGCAGAGATCGCGGTTGCTTGGAAGAGGCGAAGAACGAAGCCGCAAAGAAGCGGGCTTGCGTGCGAAGCCTTCCGACTGCTGGAGGACGGTGGCTGCCGCTCTCCTGCCTCTTGAATTCACTCTCGGCAAGCGAATGGAAAGCGTTCCAGGACAACTTGCCTGCGTTTTGACTTGGTCCTGATGCGTCCCACCTTGGCAAGTCTTGCTCGTCGCCAGAGGCTGCGAGATGCACAGAAGACGGTGGCAGCTGCTGAAAAGAAGGGCAGCGGTGAGTTTGTCGACAAGCAAGAACATAGGCAGCTGCCTGTGCTTGGGAAGGAGCAGCTGCCTGGTTTTGGCAATTGCCTTCACAGCGCCCAGAAGCCCGGTGCTCTGCTGCTTTGTTTTTCGCAGTCAGTCAATTGCACACTAGTGAAGCTGAGCCAGGCTCTTCAGCTTTGCTGCTTTTGAGCATCTGTGCTCCACTTATGCTCTGTGACATCTCTGGAGGTTGTTTGCCTCGGCCAGGCTGGCAAGTGCCCGCTAGTACCTAGAGCTGGGCAGGAGAGGGCAGAGAGCACTTCCATCTGACAGCAGGTTGCAGATTGCCTCGGAAAGAGCCGTGTCCTTGGAATGTGCAGCAAATCCTCTTTCTTTGCAAACCGCGGTTAGTGTGCAGTGCAGGTCCACTCTCCCCTTGCCAAATGGAGTGGGAAAGCTTTTCGCTAAGATAGAGACGACTAGAGAGGCAGAAGCGCGGCTCCGGAGCTATCCGGAGGAAAGTGCCGCTTCCCGGCGTCTTTCGGCTTGAAGCGGCGCTCCGGAGCGCTGCGCTGCCGCTCTACTGAGCTGTGCGCGAATTAGCCGCTTCTTCGCCTCCGAGAGGCAGAGATCGCGGTTGCTTGGAAGAGGCGAAGAACGAAGCCGCAAAGAAGCGGGCTTGCGTGCGAAGCCTTCCGACTGCTGGAGGACGGTGGCTGCCGCTCTCCTGCCTCTTGAATTCACTCTCGGCAAGCGAATGGAAAGCGTTCCAGGACAACTTGCCTGCGTTTTGACTTGGTCCTGATGCGTCCCACCTTGGCAAGTCTTGCTCGTCGCCAGAGGCTGCGAGATGCACAGAAGACGGTGGCAGCTGCTGAAAAGAAGGGCAGCGGTGAGTTTGTCGACAAGCAAGAACATAGGCAGCTGCCTGTGCTTGGGAAGGAGCAGCTGCCTGGTTTTGGCAATTGCCTTCACAGCGCCCAGAAGCCCGGTGCTCTGCTGCTTTGTTTTTCGCAGTCAGTCAATTGCACACTAGTGAAGCTGAGCCAGGCTCTTCAGCTTTGCTGCTTTTGAGCATCTGTGCTCCACTTATGCTCTGTGACATCTCTGGAGGTTGTTTGCCTCGGCCAGGCTGGCAAGTGCCCGCTAGTACCTAGAGCTGGGCAGGAGAGGGCAGAGAGCACTTCCATCTGACAGCAGGTTGCAGATTGCCTCGGAAAGAGCCGTGTCCTTGGAATGTGCAGCAAATCCTCTTTCTTTGCAAACCGCGGTTAGTGTGCAGTGCAGGTCCACTCTCCCCTTGCCAAATGGAGTGGGAAAGCTTTTCGCTAAGATAGAGACGACTAGAGAGGCAGAAGCGCGGCTCCGGAGCTATCCGGAGGAAAGTGCCGCTTCCCGGCGTCTTTCGGCTTGAAGCGGCGCTCCGGAGCGCTGCGCTGCCGCTCTACTGAGCTGTGCGCGAATTAGCCGCTTCTTCGCCTCCGAGAGGCAGAGATCGCGGTTGCTTGGAAGAGGCGAAGAACGAAGCCGCAAAGAAGCGGGCTTGCGTGCGAAGCCTTCCGACTGCTGGAGGACGGTGGCTGCCGCTCTCCTGCCTCTTGAATTCACTCTCGGCAAGCGAATGGAAAGCGTTCCAGGACAACTTGCCTGCGTTTTGACTTGGTCCTGATGCGTCCCACCTTGGCAAGTCTTGCTCGTCGCCAGAGGCTGCGAGATGCACAGAAGACGGTGGCAGCTGCTGAAAAGAAGGGCAGCGGTGAGTTTGTCGACAAGCAAGAACATAGGCAGCTGCCTGTGCTTGGGAAGGAGCAGCTGCCTGGTTTTGGCAATTGCCTTCACAGCGCCCAGAAGCCCGGTGCTCTGCTGCTTTGTTTTTCGCAGTCAGTCAATTGCACACTAGTGAAGCTGAGCCAGGCTCTTCAGCTTTGCTGCTTTTGAGCATCTGTGCTCCACTTATGCTCTGTGACATCTCTGGAGGTTGTTTGCCTCGGCCAGGCTGGCAAGTGCCCGCTAGTACCTAGAGCTGGGCAGGAGAGGGCAGAGAGCACTTCCATCTGACAGCAGGTTGCAGATTGCCTCGGAAAGAGCCGTGTCCTTGGAATGTGCAGCAAATCCTCTTTCTTTGCAAACCGCGATTAGTGTGCAGTGCAGGTCCACTCTCCCCTTGCCAAATGGAGTGGGAAAGCTTTTCGCTAAGATAGAGACGACTAGAGAGGCAGAAGCGCGGCTCCGGAGCTATCCGGAGGAAAGTGCCGCTTCCCGGCGTCTTTCGGCTTGAAGCGGCGCTCCGGAGCGCTGCGCTGCCGCTCTACTGAGCTGTGCGCGAATTAGCCGCTTCTTCGCCTCCGAGAGGCAGAGATCGCGGTTGCTTGGAAGAGGCGAAGAACGAAGCCGCAAAGAAGCGGGCTTGCCTGCAAAGCCTTCCGACTGCTGGAGGACGGTGGCTGCCGCTCTCCTGCCTCTTGAATTCACTCTCGGCAAGCGAATGGAAAGCGTTCCAGGACAACTTGCCTGCGTTTTGACTTGGTCCTGATGCGTCCCACCTTGGCAAGTCTTGCTCGTCGCCAGAGGCTGCGAGATGCACAGAAGATGGTGGCAGCTGCTGAAAAGAAGGGCAGCGGTGAGTTTGTCGACAAGCAAGAACATAGGCAGCTGCCTGTGCTTGGGAAGGAGCAGCTGCCTGGTTTTGGCAATTGCCTTCACAGCGCCCAGAAGCCCGGTGCTCTGCTGCTTTGTTTTTCGCAGTCAGTCAATTGCACACTAGTGAAGCTGAGCCAGGCTCTTCAGCTTTGCTGCTTTTGAGCATCTGTGCTCCACTTATGCTCTGTGACATCTCTGGAGGTTGTTTGCCTCGGCCAGGCTGGCAAGTGCCCGCTAGTACCTAGAGCTGGGCAGGAGAGGGCAGAGAGCACTTCCATCTGACAGCAGGTTGCAGATTGCCTCGGAAAGAGCCGTGTCCTTGGAATGTGCAGCAAATCCTCTTTCTTTGCAAACCGCGGTTAGTGTGCAGTGCAGGTACGCTCTCCCCTTGCCAAATGGAGTGGGAAAGCTTTTCGCTAAGATAGAGACGACTAGAGAGGCAGAAGCGCGGCTCCGGAGCTATCCGGAGGAAAGTGCCGCTTCCCGGCGTCTTTCGGCTTGAAGCGGCGCTCCGGAGCGCTGCGCTGGCGCTCTACTGAGCTGTGCGCGAATTAGCCGCTTCTTCGCCTCCGAGAGGCAGAGATCGCGGTTGCTTGGAAGAGGCGAAGAACGAAGCCGCAAAGAAGCGGGCTTGCCTGCAAAGCCTTCCGACTGCTGGAGGACGGTGGCTGCCGCTCTCCTGCCTCTTGAATTCACTCTCGGCAAGCGAATGGAAAGCGTTCCAGGACAACTTGCCTGCGTTTTGACTTGGTCCTGATGCGTCCCACCTTGGCAAGTCTTGCTCGTCGCCAGAGGCTGCGAGATGCACAGAAGATGGTGGCAGCTGCTGAAAAGAAGGGCAGCGGTGAGTTTGTCGACAAGCAAGAACATAGGCAGCTGCCTGTGCTTGGGAAGGAGCAGCTGCCTGGTTTTGGCAATTGCCTTCACAGCGCCCAGAAGCCCGGTGCTCTGCTGCTTTGTTTTTCGCAGTCAGTCAATTGCACACTAGTGAAGCTGAGCCAGGCTCTTCAGCTTTGCTGCTTTTGAGCATCTGTGCTCCACTTATGCTCTGTGACATCTCTGGAGGTTGTTTGCCTCGGCCAGGCTGGCAAGTGCCCGCTAGTACCTAGAGCTGGGCAGGAGAGGGCAGAGAGCACTTCCATCTGACAGCAGGTTGCAGATTGCCTCGGAAAGAGCCGTGTCCTTGGAATGTGCAGCAAATCCTCTTTCTTTGCAAACCGCGGTTAGTGTGCAGTGCAGGTACGCTCTCCCCTTGCCAAATGGAGTGGGAAAGCTTTTCGCTAAGATAGAGACGACTAGAGAGGCAGAAGCGCGGCTCCGGAGCTATCCGGAGGAAAGTGCCGCTTCCCGGCGTCTTTCGGCTTGAAGCGGCGCTCCGGAGCGCTGCGCTGGCGCTCTACTGAGCTGTGCGCGAATTAGCCGCTTCTTCGCCTCCGAGAGGCAGAGATCGCGGTTGCTTGGAAGAGGCGAAGAACGAAGCCGCAAAGAAGCGGGCTTGCGTGCGAAGCCTTCCGACTGCTGGAGGACGGTGGCTGCCGCTCTCCTGCCTCTTGAATTCACTCTCGGCAAGCGAATGGAAAGCGTTCCAGGACAACTTGCCTGCGTTTTGACTTGGTCCTGATGCGTCCCACCTTGGCAAGTCTTGCTCGTCGCCAGAGGCTGCGAGATGCACAGAAGACGGTGGCAGCTGCTGAAAAGAAGGGCAGCGGTGAGTTTGTCGACAAGCAAGAACATAGGCAGCTGCCTGTGCTTGGGAAGGAGCAGCTGCCTGGTTTTGGCAATTGCCTTCACAGCGCCCAGAAGCCCGGTGCTGTGCTGCTTTGTTTTTCGCAGTCAGTCAATTGCACACTAGTGAAGCTGAGCCAGGCTCTTCAGCTTTGCTGCTTTTGAGCATCTGTGCTCCACTTATGCTCTGTGACATCTCTGGAGGTTGTTTGCCTCGGCCAGGCTGGCAAGTGCCCGCTAGTACCTAGAGCTGGGCAGGAGAGGGCAGAGAGCACTTCCATCTGACAGCAGGTTGCAGATTGCCTCGGAAAGAGCCGTGTCCTTGGAATGTGCAGCAAATCCTCTTTCTTTGCAAACCGCGGTTAGTGTGCAGTGCAGGTCCACTCTCCCCTTGCCAAATGGAGTGGGAAAGCTTTTCGCTAAGATAGAGACGACTAGAGAGGCAGAAGCGCGGCTCCGGAGCTATCCGGAGGAAAGTGCCGCTTCCCGGCGTCTTTCGGCTTGAAGCGGCGCTCCGGAGCGCTGCGCTGCCGCTCTACTGAGCTGTGCGCGAATTAGCCGCTTCTTCGCCTCCGAGAGGCAGAGATCGCGGTTGCTTGGAAGAGGCGAAGAACGAAGCCGCAAAGAAGCGGGCTTGCGTGCGAAGCCTTCCGACTGCTGGAGGACGGTGGCTGCCGCTCTCCTGCCTCTTGAATTCACTCTCGGCAAGCGAATGGAAAGCGTTCCAGGACAACTTGCCTGCGTTTTGACTTGGTCCTGATGCGTCCCACCTTGGCAAGTCTTGCTCGTCGCCAGAGGCTGCGAGATGCACAGAAGACGGTGGCAGCTGCTGAAAAGAAGGGCAGCGGTGAGTTTGTCGACAAGCAAGAACATAGGCAGCTGCCTGTGCTTGGGAAGGAGCAGCTGCCTGGTTTTGGCAATTGCCTTCACAGCGCCCAGAAGCCCGGTGCTCTGCTGCTTTGTTTTTCGCAGTCAGTCAATTGCACACTAGTCAAGCTGAGCCAGGCTCTTCAGCTTTGCTGCTTTTGAGCATCTGTGCTCCACTTATGCTCTGTGACATCTCTGGAGGTTGTTTGCCTCGGCCAGGCTGGCAAGTGCCCGCTAGTACCTAGAGCTGGGCAGGAGAGGGCAGAGAGCACTTCCATCTGACAGCAGGTTGCAGATTGCCTCGGAAAGAGCCGTGTCCTTGGAATGTGCAGCAAATCCTCTTTCTTTGCAAACCGCGGTTAGTGTGCAGTGCAGGTCCACTCTCCCCTTGCCAAATGGAGTGGGAAAGCTTTTCGCTAAGATAGAGACGACTAGAGAGGCAGAAGCGCGGCTCCGGAGCTATCCGGAGGAAAGTGCCGCTTCCCGGCGTCTTTCGGCTTGAAGCGGCGCTCCGGAGCGCTGCGCTGCCGCTCTACTGAGCTGTGCGCGAATTAGCCGCTTCTTCGCCTCCGAGAGGCAGAGATCGCGGTTGCTTGGAAGAGGCGAAGAACGAAGGCGCAAAGAAGCGGGCTTGCGTGCGAAGCCTTCCGACTGCTGGAGGACGGTGGCTGCCGCTCTCCTGCCTCTTGAATTCACTCTCGGCAAGCGAATGGAAAGCGTTCCAGGACAACTTGCCTGCGTTTTGACTTGGTCCTGATGCGTCCCACCTTGGCAAGTCTTGCTCGTCGCCAGAGGCTGCGAGATGCACAGAAGACGGTGGTAGCTGCTGAAAAGAAGGGCAGCGGTGAGTTTGTCGACAAGCAAGAACATAGGCAGCTGCCTGTGCTTGGGAAGGAGCAGCTGCCTGGTTTTGGCAATTGCCTTCACAGCGCCCAGAAGCCCGGTGCTCTGCTGCTTTGTTTTTCGCAGTCAGTCAATTGCACACTAGTGAAGCTGAGCCAGGCTCTTCAGCTTTGCTGCTTTTGAGCATCTGTGCTCCACTTATGCTCTGTGACATCTCTGGAGGTTGTTTGCCTCGGCCAGGCTGGCAAGTGCCCGCTAGTACCTAGAGCTGGGCAGGAGAGGGCAGAGAGCACTTCCATCTGACAGCAGGTTGCAGATTGCCTCGGAAAGAGCCGTGTCCTTGGAATGTGCAGCAAATCCTCTTTCTTTGCAAACCGCGGTTAGTGTGCAGTGCAGGTCCACTCTCCCCTTGCCAACTGGAGTGGGAAAGCTTTTCGCTAAGATAGAGACGACTAGAGAGGCAGAAGCGCGGCTCCGGAGCTATCCGGAGGAAAGTGCCGCTTCCCGGCGTCTTTCGGCTTGAAGCGGCGCTCCGGAGCGCTGCGCTGGCGCTCTACTGAGCTGTGCGCGAATTAGCCGCTTCTTCGCCTCCGAGAGGCAGAGATCGCGGTTGCTTGGAAGAGGCGAAGAACGAAGCCGCAAAGAAGCGGGCTTGCGTGCGAAGCCTTCCGACTGCTGGAGGACGGTGGCTGCCGCTCTCCTGCCTCTTGAATTCACTCTCGGCAAGCGAATGGAAAGCGTTCCAGGACAACTTGCCTGCGTTTTGACTTGGTCCTGATGCGTCCCACCTTGGCAAGTCTTGCTCGTCGCCAGAGGCTGCGAGATGCACAGAAGACGGTGGTAGCTGCTGAAAAGAAGGGCAGCGGTGAGTTTGTCGACAAGCAAGAACATAGGCAGCTGCCTGTGCTTGGGAAGGAGCAGCTGCCTGGTTTTGGCAATTGCCTTCACAGCGCCCAGAAGCCCGGTGCTCTGCTGCTTTGTTTTTCGCAGTCAGTCAATTGCACACTAGTGAAGCTGAGCCAGGCTCTTCAGCTTTGCTGCTTTTGAGCATCTGTGCTCCACTTATGCTCTGTGACATCTCTGGAGGTTGTTTGCCTCGGCCAGGCTGGCAAGTGCCCGCTAGTACCTAGAGCTGGGCAGGAGAGGGCAGAGAGCACTTCCATCTGACAGCAGGTTGCAGATTGCCTCGGAAAGAGCCGTGTCCTTGGAATGTGCAGCAAATCCTCTTTCTTTGCAAACCGCGGTTAGTGTGCAGTGCAGGTCCACTCTCCCCTTGCCAAATGGAGTGGGGAAAGCTTTTCGCTAAGATAGAGACGACTAGAGAGGCAGAAGCGCGGCTCCGGAGCTATCCGGAGGAAAGTGCCGCTTCCCGGCGTCTTTCGGCTTGAAGCGGCGCTCCGGAGCGCTGCGCTGCCGCTCTACTGAGCTGTGCGCGAATTAGCCGCTTCTTCGCCTCCGAGAGGCAGAGATCGCGGTTGCTTGGAAGAGGCGAAGAACGAAGCCGCAAAGAAGCGGGCTTGTGTGCGAAGCCTTCCGACTGCTGGAGGACGGTGGCTGCCGCTCTCCTGCCTCTTGAATTCACTCTCGGCAAGCGAATGGAAAGCGTTCCAGGACAACTTGCCTGCGTTTTGACTTGGTCCTGATGCGTCCCACCTTGGCAAGTCTTGCTCGTCGCCAGAGGCTGCGAGATGCACAGAAGACGGTGGCAGCTGCTGAAAAGAAGGGCAGCGGTGAGTTTGTCGACAAGCAAGAACATAGGCAGCTGCCTGTGCTTGGGAAGGAGCAGCTGCCTGGTTTTGGCAATTGCCTTCACAGCGCCCAGAAGCCCGGTGCTCTGCTGCTTTGTTTTTCGCAGTCAGTCAATTGCACACTAGTCAAGCTGAGCCAGGCTCTTCAGCTTTGCTGCTTTTGAGCATCTGTGCTCCACTTATGCTCTGTGACATCTCTGGAGGTTGTTTGCCTCGGCCAGGCTGGCAAGTGCCCGCTAGTACCTAGAGCTGGGCAGGAGAGGGCAGAGAGCACTTCCATCTGACAGCAGGTTGCAGATTGCCTCGGAAAGAGCCGTGTCCTTGGAATGTGCAGCAAATCCTCTTTCTTTGCAAACCGCGGTTAGTGTGCAGTGCAGGTCCACTCTCCCCTTGCCAAATGGAGTGGGAAAGCTTTTCGCTAAGATAGAGACGACTAGAGAGGCAGAAGCGCGGCTCCGGAGCTATCCGGAGGAAAGTGCCGCTTCCCGGCGTCTTTCGGCTTGAAGCGGCGCTCCGGAGCGCTGCGCTGCCGCTCTACTGAGCTGTGCGCGAATTAGCCGCTTCTTCGCCTCCGAGAGGCAGAGATCGCGGTTGCTTGGAAGAGGCGAAGAACGAAGCCGCAAAGAAGCGGGCTTGCCTGCGAAGCCTTCCGACTGCTGGAGGACGGTGGCTGCCGCTCTCCTGCCTCTTGAATTCACTCTCGGCAAGCGAATGGAAAGCGTTCCAGGACAACTTGCCTGCGTTTTGACTTGGTCCTGATGCGTCCCACCTTGGCAAGTCTTGCTCGTCGCCAGAGGCTGCGAGATGCACAGAAGACGGTGGCAGCTGCTGAAAAGAAGGGCAGCGGTGAGTTTGTCGACAAGCAAGAACATAGGCAGCTGCCTGTGCTTGGGAAGGAGCAGCTGCCTGGTTTTGGCAATTGCCTTCACAGCGCCCAGAAGCCCGGTGCTGTGCTGCTTTGTTTTTCGCAGTCAGTCAATTGCACACTAGTGAAGCTGAGCCAGGCTCTTCAGCTTTGCTGCTTTTGAGCATCTGTGCTCCACTTATGCTCTGTGACATCTCTGGAGGTTGTTTGCCTCGGCCAGGCTGGCAAGTGCCCGCTAGTACCTAGAGCTGGGCAGGAGAGGGCAGAGAGCACTTCCATCTGACAGCAGGTTGCAGATTGCCTCGGAAAGAGCCGTGTCCTTGGAATGTGCAGCAAATCCTCTTTCTTTGCAAACCGCGGTTAGTGTGCAGTGCAGGTCCACTCTCCCCTTGCCAAATGGAGTGGGAAAGCTTTTCGCTAAGATAGAGACGACTAGAGAGGCAGAAGCGCGGCTCCGGAGCTATCCGGAGGAAAGTGCCGCTTCCCGGCGTCTTTCGGCTTGAAGCGGCGCTCCGGAGCGCTGCGCTGCCGCTCTACTGAGCTGTGCGCGAATTAGCCGCTTCTTCGCCTCCGAGAGGCAGAGATCGCGGTTGCTTGGAAGAGGCGAAGAACGAAGCCGCAAAGAAGCGGGCTTGCCTGCGAAGCCTTCCGACTGCTGGAGGACGGTGGCTGCCGCTCTCCTGCCTCTTGAATTCCTCTCGGCAAGCGAATGGAAAGCGTTCCAGGACAACTTGCCTGCGTTTTGACTTGGTCCTGATGCGTCCCACCTTGGCAAGTCTTGCTCGTCGCCAGAGGCTGCGAGATGCACAGAAGACGGTGGCAGCTGCTGAAAAGAAGGGCAGCGGTGAGTTTGTCGACAAGCAAGAACATAGGCAGCTGCCTGTGCTTGGGAAGGAGCAGCTGCCTGGTTTTGGCAATTGCCTTCACAGCGCCCAGAAGCCCGGTGCTGTGCTGCTTTGTTTTTCGCAGTCAGTCAATTGCACACTAGTGAAGCTGAGCCAGGCTCTTCAGCTTTGCTGCTTTTGAGCATCTGTGCTCCACTTATGCTCTGTGACATCTCTGGAGGTTGTTTGCCTCGGCCAGGGCTGGCAAGTGCCCGCTAGTACCTAGAGCTGGGCAGGAGAGGGCAGAGAGCACTTCCATCTGACAGCAGGTTGCAGATTGCCTCGGAAAGAGCCGTGTCCTTGGAATGTGCAGCAAATCCTCTTTCTTTGCAAACCGCGGTTAGTGTGCAGTGCAGGTCCACTCTCCCCTTGCCAAATGGAGTGGGAAAGCTTTTCGCTAAGATAGAGACGACTAGAGAGGCAGAAGCGCGGCTCCGGAGCTATCCGGAGGAAAGTGCCGCTTCCCGGCGTCTTTCGGCTTGAAGCGGCGCTCCGGAGCGCTGCGCTGCCGCTCTACTGAGCTGTGCGCGAATTAGCCGCTTCTTCGCCTCCGAGAGGCAGAGATCGCGGTTGCTTGGAAGAGGCGAAGAACGAAGCCGCAAAGAAGCGGGCTTGCGTGCGAAGCCTTCCGACTGCTGGAGGACGGTGGCTGCCGCTCTCCTGCCTCTTGAATTCACTCTCGGCAAGCGAATGGAAAGCGTTCCAGGACAACTTGCCTGCGTTTTGACTTGGTCCTGATGCGTCCCACCTTGGCAAGTCTTGCTCGTCGCCAGAGGCTGCGAGATGCACAGAAGACGGTGGCAGCTGCTGAAAAGAAGGGCAGCGGTGAGTTTGTCGACAAGCAAGAACATAGGCAGCTGCCTGTGCTTGGGAAGGAGCAGCTGCTGGTTTTGGCAATTGCCTTCACAGCGCCCAGAAGCCCGGTGCTCTGCTGCTTTGTTTTTCGCAGTCAGTCAATTGCACACTAGTGAAGCTGAGCCAGGCTCTTCAGCTTTGCTGCTTTTGAGCATCTGTGCTCCATTTATGCTCTGTGACATCTCTGGAGGTTGTTTGCCTCGGCCAGGCTGGCAAGTGCCCGCTAGTACCTAGAGCTGGGCAGGAGAGGGCAGAGAGCACTTCCATCTGACAGCAGGTTGCAGATTGCCTCGGAAAGAGCCGTGTCCTTGGAATGTGCAGCAAATCCTCTTTCTTTGCAAACCGCGGTTAGTGTGCAGTGCAGGTCCACTCTCCCCTTGCCAAATGGAGTGGGAAAGCTTTTCGCTAAGATAGAGACGACTAGAGAGGCAGAAGCGCGGCTCCGGAGCTATCCGGAGGAAAGTGCCGCTTCCCGGCGTCTTTCGGCTTGAAGCGGCGCTCCGGAGCGCTGCGCTGCCGCTCTACTGAGCTGTGCGCGAATTAGCCGCTTCTTCGCCTCCGAGAGGCAGAGATCGCGGTTGCTTGGAAGAGGCGAAGAACGAAGCCGCAAAGAAGCGGGCTTGCGTGCGAAGCCTTCCGACTGCTGGAGGACGGTGGCTGCCGCTCTCCTGCCTCTTGAATTCACTCTCGGCAAGCGAATGGAAAGCGTTCCAGGACAACTTGCCTGCGTTTTGACTTGGTCCTGATGCGTCCCACCTTGGCAAGTCTTGCTCGTCGCCAGAGGCTGCGAGATGCACAGAAGACGGTGGCAGCTGCTGAAAAGAAGGGCAGCGGTGAGTTTGTCGACAAGCAAGAACATAGGCAGCTGCCTGTGCTTGGGAAGGAGCAGCTGCCTGGTTTTGGCAATTGCCTTCACAGCGCCCAGAAGCCCGGTGCTGTGCTGCTTTGTTTTTCGCAGTCAGTCAATTGCACACTAGTGAAGCTGAGCCAGGCTCTTCAGCTTTGCTGCTTTTGAGCATCTGTGCTCCACTTATGCTCTGTGACATCTCTGGAGGTTGTTTGCCTCGGCCAGGCTGGCAAGTGCCCGCTAGTACCTAGAGCTGGGCAGGAGAGGGCAGAGAGCACTTCCATCTGACAGCAGGTTGCAGATTGCCTCGGAAAGAGCCGTGTCCTTGGAATGTGCAGCAAATCCTCTTTCTTTGCAAACCGCGGTTAGTGTGCAGTGCAGGTCCACTCTCCCCTTGCCAAATGGAGTGGAAAGCTTTTCGCTAAGATAGAGACGACTAGAGAGGCAGAAGCGCGGCTCCGGAGCTATCCGGAGGAAAGTGCCGCTTCCCGGCGTCTTTCGGCTTGAAGCGGCGCTCCGGAGCGCTGCGCTGCCGCTCTACTGAGCTGTGCGCGAATTAGCCGCTTCTTCGCCTCCGAGAGGCAGAGATCGCGGTTGCTTGGAAGAGGCGAAGAACGAAGCCGCAAAGAAGCGGGCTTGCCTGCGAAGCCTTCCGACTGCTGGAGGACGGTGGCTGCCGCTCTCCTGCCTCTTGAATTCACTCTCGGCAAGCGAATGGAAAGCGTTCCAGGACAACTTGCCTGGGTTTTGACTTGGTCCTGATGCGTCCCACCTTGGCAAGTCTTGCTCGTCGCCAGAGGCTGCGAGATGCACAGAAGACGGTGGCAGCTGCTGAAAAGAAGGGCAGCGGTGAGTTTGTCGACAAGCAAGAACATAGGCAGCTGCCTGTGCTTGGGAAGGAGCAGCTGCCTGGTTTTGGCAATTGCCTTCACAGCGCCCAGAAGCCCGGTGCTGTGCTGCTTTGTTTTTCGCAGTCAGTCAATTGCACACTAGTGAAGCTGAGCCAGGCTCTTCAGCTTTGCTGCTTTTGAGCATCTGTGCTCCACTTATGCTCTGTGACATCTCTGGAGGTTGTTTGCCTCGGCCAGGCTGGCAAGTGCCCGCTAGTACCTAGAGCTGGGCAGGAGAGGGCAGAGAGCACTTCCATCTGACAGCAGGTTGCAGATTGCCTCGGAAAGAGCCGTGTCCTTGGAATGTGCAGCAAATCCTCTTTCTTTGCAAACCGCGGTTAGTGTGCAGTGCAGGTCCACTCTCCCCTTGCCAAATGGAGTGGGAAAGCTTTTCGCTAAGATAGAGACGACTAGAGAGGCAGAAGCGCGGCTCCGGAGCTATCCGCAGGAAAGTGCCGCTTCCCGGCGTCTTTCGGCTTGAAGCGGCGCTCCGGAGCGCTGCGCTGCCGCTCTACTGAGCTGTGCGCGAATTAGCCGCTTCTTCGCCTCCGAGAGGCAGAGATCGCGGTTGCTTGGAAGAGGCGAAGAACGAAGCCGCAAAGAAGCGGGCTTGCGTGCGAAGCCTTCCGACTGCTGGAGGACGGTGGCTGCCGCTCTCCTGCCTCTTGAATTCACTCTCGGCAAGCGAATGGAAAGCGTTCCAGGACAACTTGCCTGCGTTTTGACTTGGTCCCTGATGCGTCCCACCTTGGCAAGTCTTGCTCGTCGCCAGAGGCTGCGAGATGCACAGAAGATGGTGGCAGCTGCTGAAAAGAAGGGCAGCGGTGAGTTTGTCGACAAGCAAGAACATAGGCAGCTGCCTGTGCTTGGGAAGGAGCAGCTGCCTGGTTTTGGCAATTGCCTTCACAGCGCCCAGAAGCCCGGTGCTCTGCTGCTTTGTTTTTCGCAGTCAGTCAATTGCACACTAGTGAAGCTGAGCCAGGCTCTTCAGCTTTGCTGCTTTTGAGCATCTGTGCTCCACTTATGCTCTGTGACATCTCTGGAGGTTGTTTGCCTCGGCCAGGCTGGCAAGTGCCCGCTAGTACCTAGAGCTGGGCAGGAGAGGGCAGAGAGCACTTCCATCTGACAGCAGGTTGCAGATTGCCTCGGAAAGAGCCGTGTCCTTGGAATGTGCAGCAAATCCTCTTTCTTTGCAAACCGCGGTTAGTGTGCAGTGCAGGTCCACTCTCCCCTTGCCAAATGGAGTGGGAAAGCTTTTCGCTAAGATAGAGACGACTAGAGAGGCAGAAGCGCGGCTCCGGAGCTATCCGGAGGAAAGTGCCGCTTCCCGGCGTCTTTCGGCTTGAAGCGGCGCTCCGGAGCGCTGCGCTGCCGCTCTACTGAGCTGTGCGCGAATTAGCCGCTTCTTCGCCTCCGAGAGGCAGAGATCGCGGTTGCTTGGAAGAGGCGAAGAACGAAGCCGCAAAGAAGCGGGCTTGCCTGCGAAGCCTTCCGACTGCTGGAGGACGGTGGCTGCCGCTCTCCTGCCTCTTGAATTCACTCTCGGCAAGCGAATGGAAAGCGTTCCAGGACAACTTGCCTGCGTTTTGACTTGGTCCTGATGCGTCCCACCTTGGCAAGTCTTGCTCGTCGCCAGAGGCTGCGAGATGCACAGAAGACGGTGGCAGCTGCTGAAAAGAAGGGCAGCGGTGAGTTTGTCGACAAGCAAGAACATAGGCAGCTGCCTGTGCTTGGGAAGAGCAGCTGCCTGGTTTTGGCAATTGCCTTCACAGCGCCCAGAAGCCCGGTGCTCTGCTGCTTTGTTTTTCGCAGTCAGTCAATTGCACACTAGTGAAGCTGAGCCAGGCTCTTCAGCTTTGCTGCTTTTGAGCATCTGTGCTCCACTTATGCTCTGTGACATCTCTGGAGGTTGTTTGCCTCGGCCAGGCTGGCAAGTGCCCGCTAGTACCTAGAGCTGGGCAGGAGAGGGCAGAGAGCACTTCCATCTGACAGCAGGTTGCAGATTGCCTCGGAAAGAGCCGTGTCCTTGGAATGTGCAGCAAATCCTCTTTCTTTGCAAACCGCGGTTAGTGTGCAGTGCAGGTCCACCTCTCCCCTTGCCAAATGGAGTGGGAAAGCTTTTCGCTAAGATAGAGACGACTAGAGAGGCAGAAGCGCGGCTCCGGAGCTATCCGCAGGAAAGTGCCGCTTCCCGGCGTCTTTCGGCTTGAAGCGGCGCTCCGGAGCGCTGCGCTGCCGCTCTACTGAGCTGTGCGCGAATTAGCCGCTTCTTCGCCTCCGAGAGGCAGAGATCGCGGTTGCTTGGAAGAGGCGAAGAACGAAGCCGCAAAGAAGCGGGCTTGCCTGCGAAGCCTTCCGACTGCTGGAGGACGGTGGCTGCCGCTCTCCTGCCTCTTGAATTCACTCTCGGCAAGCGAATGGAAAGCGTTCCAGGACAACTTGCCTGCGTTTTGACTTGGTCCTGATGCGTCCCACCTTGGCAAGTCTTGCTCGTCGCCAGAGGCTGCGAGATGCACAGAAGACGGTGGCAGCTGCTGAAAAGAAGGGCAGCGGTGAGTTTGTCGACAAGCAAGAACATAGGCAGCTGCCTGTGCTTGGGAAGGAGCAGCTGCCTGGTTTTGGCAATTGCCTTCACAGCGCCCAGAAGCCCGGTGCTCTGCTGCTTTGTTTTTCGCAGTCAGTCAATTGCACACTAGTCAAGCTGAGCCAGGCTCTTCAGCTTTGCTGCTTTTGAGCATCTGTGCTCCACTTATGCTCTGTGACATCTCTGGAGGTTGTTTGCCTCGGCCAGGCTGGCAAGTGCCCGCTAGTACCTAGAGCTGGGCAGGAGAGGGCAGAGAGCACTTCCATCTGACAGCAGGTTGCAGATTGCCTCGGAAAGAGCCGTGTCCTTGGAATGTGCAGCAAATCCTCTTTCTTTGCAAACCGCGGTTAGTGTGCAGTGCAGGTCCACTCTCCCCTTGCCAAATGGAGTGGGAAAGCTTTTCGCTAAGATAGAGACGACTAGAGAGGCAGAAGCGCGGCTCCGGAGCTATCCGGAGGAAAGTGCCGCTTCCCCGGCGTCTTTCGGCTTGAAGCGGCGCTCCGGAGCGCTGCGCTGGCGCTCTACTGAGCTGTGCGCGAATTAGCCGCTTCTTCGCCTCCGAGAGGCAGAGATCGCGGTTGCTTGGAAGAGGCGAAGAACGAAGCCGCAAAGAAGCGGGCTTGCGTGCGAAGCCTTCCGACTGCTGGAGGACGGTGGCTGCCGCTCTCCTGCCTCTTGAATTCACTCTCGGCAAGCGAATGGAAAGCGTTCCAGGACAACTTGCCTGCGTTTTGACTTGGTCCTGATGCGTCCCACCTTGGCAAGTCTTGCTCGTCGCCAGAGGCTGCGAGATGCACAGAAGACGGTGGCAGCTGCTGAAAAGAAGGGCAGCGGTGAGTTTGTCGACAAGCAAGAACATAGGCAGCTGCCTGTGCTTGGAAGGAGCAGCTGCCTGGTTTTGGCAATTGCCTTCACAGCGCCCAGAAGCCCGGTGCTGTGCTGCTTTGTTTTTCGCAGTCAGTCAATTGCACACTAGTGAAGCTGAGCCAGGCTCTTCAGCTTTGCTGCTTTTGAGCATCTGTGCTCCACTTATGCTCTGTGACATCTCTGGAGGTTGTTTGCCTCGGCCAGGCTGGCAAGTGCCCGCTAGTACCTAGAGCTGGGCAGGAGAGGGCAGAGAGCACTTCCATCTGACAGCAGGTTGCAGATTGCCTCGGAAAGAGCCGTGTCCTTGGAATGTGCAGCAAATCCTCTTTCTTTGCAAACCGCGGTTAGTGTGCAGTGCAGGTCCACTCTCCCCTTGCCAAATGGAGTGGGAAAGCTTTTCGCTAAGATAGAGACGACTAGAGAGGCAGAAGCGCGGCTCCGGAGCTATCCGCAGGAAAGTGCCGCTTCCCGGCGTCTTTCGGCTTGAAGCGGCGCTCCGGAGCGCTGCGCTGCCGCTCTACTGAGCTGTGCGCGAATTAGCCGCTTCTTCGCCTCCGAGAGGCAGAGATCGCGGTTGCTTGGAAGAGGCGAAGAACGAAGCCGCAAAGAAGCGGGCTTGCCGTGCGAAGCCTTCCGACTGCTGGAGGACGGTGGCTGCCGCTCTCCTGCCTCTTGAATTCACTCTCGGCAAGCGAATGGAAAGCGTTCCAGGACAACTTGCCTGCGTTTTGACTTGGTCCTGATGCGTCCCACCTTGGCAAGTCTTGCTCGTCGCCAGAGGCTGCGAGATGCACAGAAGACGGTGGCAGCTGCTGAAAAGAAGGGCAGCGGTGAGTTTGTCGACAAGCAAGAACATAGGCAGCTGCCTGTGCTTGGGAAGGAGCAGCTGCCTGGTTTTGGCAATTGCCTTCACAGCGCCCAGAAGCCCGGTGCTGTGCTGCTTTGTTTTTCGCAGTCAGTCAATTGCACACTAGTGAAGCTGAGCCAGGCTCTTCAGCTTTGCTGCTTTTGAGCATCTGTGCTCCACTTATGCTCTGTGACATCTCTGGAGGTTGTTTGCCTCGGCCAGGCTGGCAAGTGCCCGCTAGTACCTAGAGCTGGGCAGGAGAGGGCAGAGAGCACTTCCATCTGACAGCAGGTTGCAGATTGCCTCGGAAAGAGCCGTGTCCTTGGAATGTGCAGCAAATCCTCTTTCTTTGCAAACCGCGGTTAGTGTGCAGTGCAGGTCCACTCTCCCCTTGCCAAATGGAGTGGGAAAGCTTTTCGCTAAGATAGAGACGACTAGAGAGGCAGAAGCGCGGCTCCGGAGCTATCCGGAGGAAAGTGCCGCTTCCCGGCGTCTTTCGGCTTGAAGCGGCGCTCCGGAGCGCTGCGCTGCCGCTCTACTGAGCTGTGCGCGAATTAGCCGCTTCTTCGCCTCCGAGAGGCAGAGATCGCGGTTGCTTGGAAGAGGCGAAGAACGAAGCCGCAAAGGAAGCGGGCTTGCGTGCGAAGCCTTCCGACTGCTGGAGGACGGTGGCTGCCGCTCTCCTGCCTCTTGAATTCACTCTCGGCAAGCGAATGGAAAGCGTTCCAGGACAACTTGCCTGCGTTTTGACTTGGTCCTGATGCGTCCCACCTTGGCAAGTCTTGCTCGTCGCCAGAGGCTGCGAGATGCACAGAAGACGGTGGCAGCTGCTGAAAAGAAGGGCAGCGGTGAGTTTGTCGACAAGCAAGAACATAGGCAGCTGCCTGTGCTTGGGAAGGAGCAGCTGCCTGGTTTTGGCAATTGCCTTCACAGCGCCCAGAAGCCCGGTGCTCTGCTGCTTTGTTTTTCGCAGTCAGTCAATTGCACACTAGTGAAGCTGAGCCAGGCTCTTCAGCTTTGCTGCTTTTGAGCATCTGTGCTCCATTTATGCTCTGTGACATCTCTGGAGGTTGTTTGCCTCGGCCAGGCTGGCAAGTGCCCGCTAGTACCTAGAGCTGGGCAGGAGAGGGCAGAGAGCACTTCCATCTGACAGCAGGTTGCAGATTGCCTCGGAAAGAGCCGTGTCCTTGGAATGTGCAGCAAATCCTCTTTCTTTGCAAACCGCGGTTAGTGTGCAGTGCAGGTCCACTCTCCCCTTGCCAAATGGAGTGGGAAAGCTTTTCGCTAAGATAGAGACGACTAGAGAGGCAGAAGCGCGGCTCCGGAGCTATCCGGAGGAAAGTGCCGCTTCCCCGGCGTCTTTCGGCTTGAAGCGGCGCTCCGGAGCGCTGCGCTGCCGCTCTACTGAGCTGTGCGCGAATTAGCCGCTTCTTCGCCTCCGAGAGGCAGAGATCGCGGTTGCTTGGAAGAGGCGAAGAACGAAGCCGCAAAGAAGCGGGCTTGCGTGCGAAGCCTTCCGACTGCTGGAGGACGGTGGCTGCCGCTCTCCTGCCTCTTGAATTCACTCTCGGCAAGCGAATGGAAAGCGTTCCAGGACAACTTGCCTGCGTTTTGACTTGGTCCTGATGCGTCCCACCTTGGCAAGTCTTGCTCGTCGCCAGAGGCTGCGAGATGCACAGAAGACGGTGGCAGCTGCTGAAAAGAAGGGCAGCGGTGAGTTTGTCGACAAGCAAGAACATAGGCAGCTGCCTGTGCTTGGGAAGGAGCAGCTGCCCTGGTTTTGGCAATTGCCTTCACAGCGCCCAGAAGCCCGGTGCTGTGCTGCTTTGTTTTTCGCAGTCAGTCAATTGCACACTAGTGAAGCTGAGCCAGGCTCTTCAGCTTTGCTGCTTTTGAGCATCTGCGCTCCACTTATGCTCTGTGACATCTCTGGAGGTTGTTTGCCTCGGCCAGGCTGGCAAGTGCCCGCTAGTACCTAGAGCTGGGCAGGAGAGGGCAGAGAGCACTTCCATCTGACAGCAGGTTGCAGATTGCCTCGGAAAGAGCCGTGTCCTTGGAATGTGCAGCAAATCCTCTTTCTTTGCAAACCGCGGTTAGTGTGCAGTGCAGGGTCCACTCTCCCCTTGCCAAATGGAGTGGGAAAGCTTTTCGCTAAGATAGAGACGACTAGAGAGGCAGAAGCGCGGCTCCGGAGCTATCCGGAGGAAAGTGCCGCTTCCCCGGCGTCTTTCGGCTTGAAGCGGCGCTCCGGAGCGCTGCGCTGCCGCTCTACTGAGCTGTGCGCGAATTAGCCGCTTCTTCGCCTCCGAGAGGCAGAGATCGCGGTTGCTTGGAAGAGGCGAAGAACGAAGCCGCAAAGAAGCGGGCTTGCCTGCGAAGCCTCCGACTGCTGGAGGACGGTGGCTGCCGCTCTCCTGCCTCTTGAATTCACTCTCGGCAAGCGAATGGAAAGCGTTCCAGGACAACTTGCCTGCGTTTTGACTTGGTCCTGATGCGTCCCACCTTGGCAAGTCTTGCTCGTCGCCAGAGGCTGCGAGATGCACAGAAGACGGTGGCAGCTGCTGAAAAGAAGGGCAGCGGTGAGTTTGTCGACAAGCAAGAACATAGGCAGCTGCCTGTGCTTGGGAAGGAGCAGCTGCCTGGTTTTGGCAATTGCCTTCACAGCGCCCAGAAGCCCGGTGCTCTGCTGCTTTGTTTTTCGCAGTCAGTCAATTGCACACTAGTCAAGCTGAGCCAGGCTCTTCAGCTTTGCTGCTTTTGAGCATCTGTGCTCCACTTATGCTCTGTGACATCTCTGGAGGTTGTTTGCCTCGGCCAGGCTGGCAAGTGCCCGCTAGTACCTAGAGCTGGGCAGGAGAGGGCAGAGAGCACTTCCATCTGACAGCAGGTTGCAGATTGCCTCGGAAAGAGCTGTGTCCTTGGAATGTGCAGCAAATCCTCTTTCTTTGCAAACCGCGGTTAGTGTGCAGTGCAGGTCCACTCTCCCCTTGCCAAATGGAGTGGGAAAGCTTTTCGCTAAGATAGAGACGACTAGAGAGGCAGAAGCGCGGCTCCGGAGCTATCCGGAGGAAAGTGCCGCTTCCCGGCGTCTTTCGGCTTGAAGCGGCGCTCCGGAGCGCTGCGCTGCCGCTCTACTGAGCTGTGCGTGAATTAGCCGCTTCTTCGCCTCCGAGAGGCAGAGATCGCGGTTGCTTGGAAGAGGCGAAGAACGAAGCCGCAAAGAAGCGGGCTTGCGTGCGAAGCCTTCCGACTGCTGGAGGACGGTGGCTGCCGCTCTCCTGCCTCTTGAATTCACTCTCGGCAAGCGAATGGAAAGCGTTCCAGGACAACTTGCCTGCGTTTTGACTTGGTCCTGATGCGTCCACCTTGGCAAGTCTTGCTCGTCGCCAGAGGCTGCGAGATGCACATAAGACGGTGGCAGCTGCTGAAAAGAAGGGCAGCGGTGAGTTTGTCGACAAGCAAGAACATAGGCAGCTGCCTGTGCTTGGGAAGGAGCAGCTGCCTGGTTTTGGCAATTGCCTTCACAGCGCCCAGAAGCCCGGTGCTCTGCTGCTTTGTTTTTCGCAGTCAGTCAATTGCACACTAGTGAAGCTGAGCCAGGCTCTTCAGCTTTGCTGCTTTTGAGCATCTGTGCTCCACTTATGCTCTGTGACATCTCTGGAGGTTGTTTGCCTCGGCCAGGCTGGCAAGTGCCCGCTAGTACCTAGAGCTGGGCAGGAGAGGGCAGAGAGCACTTCCATCTGACAGCAGGTTGCAGATTGCCTCGGAAAGAGCCGTGTCCTTGGAATGTGCAGCAAATCCTCTTTCTTTGCAAACCGCGGTTAGTGTGCAGTGCAGGTCCACTCTCCCCTTGCCAAGTGGAGTGGGAAAGCTTTTCGCTAAGATAGAGACGACTAGAGAGGCAGAAGCGCGGGCTCCGGAGCTATCCGGAGGAAAGTGCCGCTTCCCGGCGTCTTTCGGCTTGAAGCGGCGCTCCGGAGCGCTGCGCTGCCGCTCTACTGAGCTGTGCGCGAATTAGCCGCTTCTTCGCCTCCGAGAGGCAGAGATCGCGGTTGCTTGGAAGAGGCGAAGAACGAAGCCGCAAAGAAGCGGGCTTGCGTGCGAAGCCTTCCGACTGCTGGAGGACGGTGGCTGCCGCTCTCCTGCCTCTTGAATTCACTCTCGGCAAGCGAATGGAAAGCGTTCCAGGACAACTTGCCTGCGTTTTCGACTTGGTCCTGATGCGTCCACCTTGGCAAGTCTTGCTCGTCGCCAGAGGCTGCGAGATGCACAGAAGACGGTGGCAGCTGCTGAAAAGAAGGGCAGCGGTGAGTTTTGTCGACAAGCAAGAACATAGGCAGCTGCCTGTGCTTGGGAAGGAGCAGCTGCCTGGTTTTGGCAATTGCCTTCACAGCGCCCAGAAGCCCGGTGCTGTGCTGCTTTGTTTTTCGCAGTCAGTCAATTGCACACTAGTGAAGCTGAGCCAGGCTCTTCAGCTTTGCTGCTTTTGAGCATCTGTGCTCCACTTATGCTCTGTGACATCTCTGGAGGTTGTTTGCCTCGGCCAGGCTGGCAAGTGCCCGCTAGTACCTAGAGCTGGGCAGGAGAGGGCAGAGAGCACTTCCATCTGACAGCAGGTTGCAGATTGCCTCGGAAAGAGCCGTGTCCTTGGAATGTGCAGCAAATCCTCTTTCTTTGCAAACCGCGGTTAGTGTGCAGTGCAGGTCCACTCTCCCCTTGCCAAATGGAGTGGGAAAGCTTTTCGCTAAGATAGAGACGACTAGAGAGGCAGAAGCGCGGCTCCGGAGCTATCCGGAGGAAAGTGCCGCTTCCCGGCGTCTTTCGGCTTGAAGCGGCGCTCCGGAGCGCTGCGCTGCCGCTCTACTGAGCTGTGCGCGAATTAGCCGCTTCTTCGCCTCCGAGAGGCAGAGATCGCGGTTGCTTGGAAGAGGCGAAGAACGAAGCCGCAAAGAAGCGGGCTTGCGTGCGAAGCCTTCCGACTGCTGGAGGACGGTGGCTGCCGCTCTCCTGCCTCTTGAATTCACTCTCGGCAAGCGAATGGAAAGCGTTCCAGGACAACTTGCCTGGGTTTTGACTTGGTCCTGATGCGTCCCACCTTGGCAAGTCTTGCTCGTCGCCAGAGGCTGCGAGATGCACAGAAGACGGTGGCAGCTGCTGAAAAGAAGGGCAGCGGTGAGTTTGTCGACAAGCAAGAACATAGGCAGCTGCCTGTGCTTGGGAAGGAGCAGCTGCCTGGTTTTGGCAATTGCCTTCACAGCGCCCAGAAGCCCGGTGCTGTGCTGCTTTGTTTTTCGCAGTCAGTCAATTGCACACTAGTGAAGCTGAGCCAGGCTCTTCAGCTTTGCTGCTTTTGAGCATCTGTGCTCCACTTATGCTCTGTGACATCTCTGGAGGTTGTTTGCCTCGGCCAGGCTGGCAAGTGCCCGCTAGTACCTAGAGCTGGGCAGGAGAGGGCAGAGAGCACTTCCATCTGACAGCAGGTTGCAGATTGCCTCGGAAAGAGCCGTGTCCTTGGAATGTGCAGCAAATCCTCTTTCTTTGCAAACCGCGGTTAGTGTGCAGTGCAGGTCCACTCTCCCCTTGCCAAATGGAGTGGGAAAGCTTTTCGCTAAGATAGAGACGACTAGAGAGGCAGAAGCGCGGCTCCGGAGCTATCCGGAGGAAAGTGCCGCTTCCCGGCGTCTTTCGGCTTGAAGCGGCGCTCCGGAGCGCTGCGCTGCCGCTCTACTGAGCTGTGCGCGAATTAGCCGCTTCTTCGCCTCCGAGAGGCAGAGATCGCGGTTGCTTGGAAGAGGCGAAGAACGAAGCCGCAAAGAAGCGGGCTTGCGTGCGAAGCCTTCCGACTGCTGGAGGACGGTGGCTGCCGCTCTCCTGCCTCTTGAATTCACTCTCGGCAAGCGAATGGAAAGCGTTCCAGGACAACTTGCCTGCGTTTTGACTTGGTCCTGATGCGTCCCACCTTGGCAAGTCTTGCTCGTCGCCAGAGGCTGCGAGATGCACAGAAGACGGTGGCAGCTGCTGAAAAGAAGGGCAGCGGTGAGTTTGTCGACAAGCAAGAACATAGGCAGCTGCCTGTGCTTGGGAAGGAGCAGCTGCCTGGTTTTGGCAATTGCCTTCACAGCGCCCAGAAGCCCGGTGCTGTGCTGCTTTGTTTTTCGCAGTCAGTCAATTGCACACTAGTGAAGCTGAGCCAGGCTCTTCAGCTTTGCTGCTTTTGAGCATCTGTGCTCCACTTATGCTCTGTGACATCTCTGGAGGTTGTTTGCCTCGCCCAGGCTGGCAAGTGCCCGCTAGTACCTAGAGCTGGGCAGGAGAGGGCAGAGAGCACTTCCATCTGACAGCAGGTTGCAGATTGCCTCGGAAAGAGCCGTGTCCTTGGAATGTGCAGCAAATCCTCTTTCTTTGCAAACCGCGGTTAGTGTGCAGTGCAGGTCCACTCTCCCCCTTGCCAAATGGAGTGGGAAAGCTTTTCGCTAAGATAGAGACGACTAGAGAGGCAGAAGCGCGGCTCCGGAGCTATCCGGAGGAAAGTGCCGCTTCCCGGCGTCTTTCGGCTTGAAGCGGCGCTCCGGAGCGCTGCGCTGCCGCTCTACTGAGCTGTGCGCGAATTAGCCGCTTCTTCGCCTCCGAGAGGCAGAGATCGCGGTTGCTTGGAAGAGGCGAAGAACGAAGCCGCAAAGAAGCGGGCTTGCGTGCGAAGCCTTCCGACTGCTGGAGGACGGTGGCTGCCGCTCTCCTGCCTCTTGAATTCACTCTCGGCAAGCGAATGGAAAGCGTTCCAGGACAACTTGCCTGCGTTTTGACTTGGTCCTGATGCGTCCCACCTTGGCAAGTCTTGCTCGTCGCCAGAGGCTGCGAGATGCACAGAAGACGGTGGCAGCTGCTGAAAAGAAGGGCAGCGGTGAGTTTGTCGACAAGCAAGAACATAGGCAGCTGCCTGTGCTTGGGAAGGAGCAGCTGCCTGGTTTTGGCAATTGCCTTCACAGCGCCCAGAAGCCCGGTGCTGTGCTGCTTTGTTTTTCGCAGTCAGTCAATTGCACACTAGTGAAGCTGAGCCAGGCTCTTCAGCTTTGCTGCTTTTGAGCATCTGTGCTCCACTTATGCTCTGTGACATCTCTGGAGGTTGTTTGCCTCGCCCAGGCTGGCAAGTGCCCGCTAGTACCTAGAGCTGGGCAGGAGAGGGCAGAGAGCACTTCCATCTGACAGCAGGTTGCAGATTGCCTCGGAAAGAGCCGTGTCCTTGGAATGTGCAGCAAATCCTCTTTCTTTGCAAACCGCGGTTAGTGTGCAGTGCAGGTCCACTCTCCCCTTGCCAAATGGAGTGGGAAAGCTTTTCGCTAAGATAGAGACGACTAGAGAGGCAGAAGCGCGGCTCCGGAGCTATCCGGAGGAAAGTGCCGCTTCCCCGGCGTCTTTCGGCTTGAAGCGGCGCTCCGGAGCGCTGCGCTGCCGCTCTACTGAGCTGTGCGCGAATTAGCCGCTTCTTCGCCTCCGAGAGGCAGAGATCGCGGTTGCTTGGAAGAGGCGAAGAACGAAGCCGCAAAGAAGCGGGCTTGCGTGCGAAGCCTTCCGACTGCTGGAGGACGGTGGCTGCCGCTCTCCTGCCTCTTGAATTCACTCTCGGCAAGCGAATGGAAAGCGTTCCAGGACAACTTGCCTGCGTTTTGACTTGGTCCTGATGCGTCCCACCTTGGCAAGTCTTGCTCGTCGCCAGAGGCTGCGAGATGCACAGAAGACGGTGGCAGCTGCTGAAAAGAAGGGCAGCGGTGAGTTTGTCGACAAGCAAGAACATAGGCAGCTGCCTGTGCTTGGGAAGGAGCAGCTGCCTGGTTTTGGCAATTGCCTTCACAGCGCCCAGAAGCCCGGTGCTGTGCTGCTTTGTTTTTCGCAGTCAGTCAATTGCACACTAGTGAAGCTGAGCCAGGCTCTTCAGCTTTGCTGCTTTTGAGCATCTGTGCTCCACTTATGCTCTGTGACATCTCTGGAGGTTGTTTTGCCTCGGCCAGGCTGGCAAGTGCCCGCTAGTACCTAGAGCTGGGCAGGAGAGGGCAGAGAGCACTTCCATCTGACAGCAGGTTGCAGATTGCCTCGGAAAGAGCCGTGTCCTTGGAATGTGCAGCAAATCCTCTTTCTTTGCAAACCGCGGTTAGTGTGCAGTGCAGGTCCACTCTCCCCCTTGCCAAATGGAGTGGGAAAGCTTTTCGCTAAGATAGAGGACGACTAGAGAGGCAGAAGCCGCGGCTCCGGAGCTATCCGGAGGAAAGTGCCGCTTCCCCGGCGTCTTTCGGCTTGAAGCGGCGCTCCGGAGCGCTGCGCTGCCGCTCTACTGAGCTGTGCGCGAATTAGCCGCTTCTTCGCCTCCGAGAGGCAGAGATCGCGGTTGCTTGGAAGAGGCGAAGAACGAAGCCGCAAAGAAGCGGGCTTGCGTGCGAAGCCTTCCGACTGCTGGAGGACGGTGGCTGCCGCTCTCCTGCCTCTTGAATTCACTCTCGGCAAGCGAATGGAAAGCGTTCCAGGACAACTTGCCTGCGTTTTGACTTGGTCCTGATGCGTCCCACCTTGGCAAGTCTTGCTCGTCGCCAGAGGCTGCGAGATGCACAGAAGACGGTGGCAGCTGCTGAAAAGAAGGGCAGCGGTGAGTTTGTCGACAAGCAAGAACATAGGCAGCTGCCTGTGCTTGGGAAGGAGCAGCTGCCTGGTTTTGGCAATTGCCTTCACAGCGCCCAGAAGCCCGGTGCTGTGCTGCTTTGTTTTTCGCAGTCAGTCAATTGCACACTAGTGAAGCTGAGCCAGGCTCTTCAGCTTTGCTGCTTTTGAGCATCTGTGCTCCACTTATGCTCTGTGACATCTCTGGAGGTTGTTTGCCTCGGCCAGGCTGGCAAGTGCCCGCTAGTACCTAGAGCTGGGCAGGAGAGGGCAGAGAGCACTTCCATCTGACAGCAGGTTGCAGATTGCCTCGGAAAGAGCCGTGTCCTTGGAATGTGCAGCAAATCCTCTTTCTTTGCAAACCGCGGTTAGTGTGCAGTGCAGGTCCACTCTCCCCTTGCCAAATGGAGTGGGAAAGCTTTTCGCTAAGATAGAGACGACTAGAGAGGCAGAAGCGCGGCTCCGGAGCTATCCGGAGGAAAGTGCCGCTTCCCCGGCGTCTTTCGGCTTGAAGCGGCGCTCCGGAGCGCTGCGCTGCCGCTCTACTGAGCTGTGCGCGAATTAGCCGCTTCTTCGCCTCCGAGAGGCAGAGATCGCGGTTGCTTGGAAGAGGCGAAGAACGAAGCCGCAAAGAAGCGGGCTTGCGTGCGAAGCCTTCCGACTGCTGGAGGACGGTGGCTGCCGCTCTCCTGCCTCTTGAATTCACTCTCGGCAAGCGAATGGAAAACGTTCCAGGACAACTTGCCTGCGTTTTGACTTGGACCTGATGCGTCCCACCTTGGCAAGTCTTGCTCGTCGCCAGAGGCTGCGAGATGCACAGAAGACGGTGGCAGCTGCTGAAAAGAAGGGCAGCGGTGAGTTTGTCGACAAGCAAGAACATAGGCAGCTGCCTGTGCTTGGGAAGGAGCAGCTGCCTGGTTTTGGCAATTGCCTTCACAGCGCCCAGAAGCCCGGTGCTCTGCTGCTTTGTTTTTCGCAGTCAGTCAATTGCACACTAGTGAAGCTGAGCCAGGCTCTTCAGCTTTGCTGCTTTTGAGCATCTGTGCTCCACTTATGCTCTGTGACATCTCTGGAGGTTGTTTGCCTCGGCCAGGCTGGCAAGTGCCCGCTAGTACCTAGAGCTGGGCAGGAGAGGGCAGAGAGCACTTCCATCTGACAGCAGGTTGCAGATTGCCTCGGAAAGAGCCGTGTCCTTGGAATGTGCAGCAAATCCTCTTTCTTTGCAAACCGCGGTTAGTGTGCAGTGCAGGTCCACTCTCCCCTTGCCAAATGGAGTGGGAAAGCTTTTCGCTAAGATAGAGACGACTAGAGAGGCAGAAGCGCGGCTCCGGAGCTATCCGGAGGAAAGTGCCGCTTCCCGGCGTCTTTCGGCTTGAAGCGGCGCTCCGGAGCGCTGCGCTGCCGCTCTACTGAGCTGTGCGCGAATTAGCCGCTTCTTCGCCTCCGAGAGGCAGAGATGGCGGTTGCTTGGAAGAGGCGAAGAACGAAGCCGCAAAGAAGCGGGCTTGCGTGCGAAGCCTTCCGACTGCTGGAGGACGGTGGCTGCCGCTCTCCTGCCTGTTGAATTCACTCTCGGCAAGCGAATGGAAAGCGTTCCAGGACAACTTGCCTGCGTTTTGACTTGGTCCTGATGCGTCCCACCTTGGCAAGTCTTGCTCGTCGCCAGAGGCTGCGAGATGCACAGAAGACGGTGGCAGCTGCTGAAAAGAAGGGCAGCGGTGAGTTTGTCGACAAGCAAGAACATAGGCAGCTGCCTGTGCTTGGGAAGGAGCAGCTGCCTGGTTTTGGCAATTGCCTTCACAGCGCCCAGAAGCCCGGTGCTGTGCTGCTTTGTTTTTCGCAGTCAGTCAATTGCACACTAGTGAAGCTGAGCCAGGCTCTTCAGCTTTGCTGCTTTTGAGCATCTGTGCTCCACTTATGCTCTGTGACATCTCTGGAGGTTGTTTGCCTCGGCCAGGCTGGCAAGTGCCCGCTAGTACTTAGAGCTGGGCAGGAGAGGGCAGAGAGCACTTCCATCTGACAGCAGGTTGCAGATTGCCTCGGAAAGAGCCGTGTCCTTGGAATGTGCAGCAAATCCTCTTTCTTTGCAAACCGCGGTTAGTGTGCAGTGCAGGTCCACTCTCCCCTTGCCAAATGGAGTGGGAAAGCTTTTCGCTAAGATAGAGACGACTAGAGAGGCAGAAGCGCGGCTCCGGAGCTATCCGGAGGAAAGTGCCGCTTCCCGGCGTCTTTCGGCTTGAAGCGGCGCTCCGGAGCGCTGCGCTGCCGCTCTACTGAGCTGTGCGCGAATTAGCCGCTTCTTCGCCTCCGAGAGGCAGAGATCGCGGTTGCTTGGAAGAGGCGAAGAACGAAGCCGCAAAGAAGCGGGCTTGCGTGCGAAGCCTTCCGACTGCTGGAGGACGGTGGCTGCCGCTCTCCTGCCTCTTGAATTCACTCTCGGCAAGCGAATGGAAAGCGTTCCAGGACAACTTGCCTGCGTTTTGACTTGGTCCTGATGCGTCCCACCTTGGCAAGTCTTGCTCGTCGCCAGAGGCTGCGAGATGCACAGAAGACGGTGGCAGCTGCTGAAAAGAAGGGCAGCGGTGCGTTTGTCGACAAGCAAGAAGATAGGCAGCTGCCTGTGCTTGGGAAGGAGCAGCTGCCTGGTTTTGGCAATTGCCTTCACAGCGCCCAGAAGCCCGGTGCTGTGCTGCTTTGTTTTTCGCAGTCAGTCAATTGCACACTAGTGAAGCTGAGCCAGGCTCTTCAGCTTTGCTGCTTTTGAGCATCTGTGCTCCACTTATGCTCTGTGACATCTCTGGAGGTTGTTTGCCTCGGCCAGGCTGGCAAGTGCCCGCTAGTACCTAGAGCTGGGCAGGAGAGGGCAGAGAGCACTTCCATCTGACAGCAGGTTGCAGATTGCCTCGGAAAGAGCCGTGTCCTTGGAATGTGCAGCAAATCCTCTTTCTTTGCAAACCGCGGTTAGTGTGCAGTGCAGGTCCACTCTCCCCTTGCCAAATGGAGTGGGAAAGCTTTTCGCTAAGATAGAGACGACTAGAGTGGCAGAAGCGCGGCTCCGGAGCTATCCGGAGGAAAGTGCCGCTTCCCGGCGTCTTTCGGCTTGAAGCGGCGCTCCGGAGCGCTGCGCTGCCGCTCTACTGAGCTGTGCGCGAATTAGCCGCTTCTTCGCCTCCGAGAGGCAGAGATCGCGGTTGCTTGGAAGAGGCGAAGAACGAAGCCGCAAAGAAGCGGGCTTGCGTGCCAAGCCTTCCGACTGCTGGAGGACGGTGGCTGCCGCTCTCCTGCCTCTTGAATTCACTCTCGGCAAGCGAATGGAAAGCGTTCCAGGACAACTTGCCTGCGTTTTGACTTGGTCCTGATGCGTCCCACCTTGGCAAGTCTTGCTCGTCGCCAGAGGCTCCGAGATGCACAGAAGACGGTGGCAGCTGCTGAAAAGAAGGGCAGCGGTGAGTTTGTCGACAAGCAAGAACATAGGCAGCTGCCTGTGCTTGGGAAGGAGCAGCTGCCTGGTTTTGGCAATTGCCTTCACAGCGCCCAGAAGCCCGGTGCTCTGCTGCTTTGTTTTTCGCAGTCAGTCAATTGCACACTAGTGAAGCTGAGCCAGGCTCTTCAGCTTTGCTGCTTTTGAGCATCTGTGCTCCACTTATGCTCTGTGACATCTCTGGAGGTTGTTTGCCTCGGCCAGGCTGGCAAGTGCCCGCTAGTACCTAGAGCTGGGCAGGAGAGGGCAGAGAGCACTTCCATCTGACAGCAGGTTGCAGATTGCCTCGGAAAGAGCCGTGTCCTTGGAATGTGCAGCAAATCCTCTTTCTTTGCAAACCGCGGTTAGTGTGCAGTGCAGGTCCACTCTCCCCTTGCCAAATGGAGTGGGAAAGCTTTTCGCTAAGATAGAGACGACTAGAGAGGCAGAAGCGCGGCTCCGGAGCTATCCGGAGGAAAGTGCCGCTTCCCGGCGTCTTTCGGCTTGAAGCGGCGCTCCGGAGCGCTGCGCTGCCGCTCTACTGAGCTGTGCGCGAATTAGCCGCTTCTTCGCCTCCGAGAAGCAGAGATCGCGGTTGCTTGGAAGAGGCGAAGAACGAAGGCGCAAAGAAGCGGGCTTGCGTGCGAAGCCTTCCGACTGCTGGAGGACGGTGGCTGCCGCTCTCCTGCCTCTTGAATTCACTCTCGGCAAGCGAATGGAAAGCGTTCCAGGACAACTTGCCTGCGTTTTGACTTGGTCCTGATGCGTCCCACCTTGGCAAGTCTTGCTCGTCGCCAGAGGCTCCGAGATGCACAGAAGACGGTGGCAGCTGCTGAAAAGAAGGGCAGCGGTGAGTTTGTCGACAAGCAAGAACATAGGCAGCTGCCTGTGCTTGGGAAGGAGCAGCTGCTTGGTTTTGGCAATTGCCTTCACAGCGCCCAGAAGCCCGGTGCTGTGCTGCTTTGTTTTTCGCAGTCAGTCAATTGCACACTAGTGAAGCTGAGCCAGGCTCTTCAGCTTTGCTGCTTTTGAGCATCTGTGCTCCACTTATGCTCTGTGACATCTCTGGAGGTTGTTTGCTTCGGCCAGGCTGGCAAGTGCCCGCTAGTACCTAGAGCTGGGCAGGAGAGGGCAGAGAGCACTTCCATCTGACAGCAGGTTGCAGATTGCCTCGGAAAGAGCCGTGTCCTTGGAATGTGCAGCAAATCCTCTTTCTTTGCAAACCGCGGTTAGTGTGCAGTGCAGGTCCACTCTCCCCTTGCCAAATGGAGTGGGAAAGCTTTTCGCTAAGATAGAGACGACTAGAGAGGCAGAAGCGCGGCTCCGGAGCTATCCGGAGGAAAGTGCCGCTTCCCGGCGTCTTTCGGCTTGAAGCGGCGCTCCGGAGCGCTGCGCTGCCGCTCTACTGAGCTGTGCGCGAATTAGCCGCTTCTTCGCCTCCGAGAAGCAGAGATCGCGGTTGCTTGGAAGAGGCGAAGAACGAAGGCGCAAAGAAGCGGGCTTGCGTGCGAAGCCTTCCGACTGCTGGAGGACGGTGGCTGCCGCTCTCCTGCCTCTTGAATTCACTCTCGGCAAGCGAATGGAAAGCGTTCCAGGACAACTTGCCTGCGTTTTGACTTGGTCCTGATGCGTCCCACCTTGGCAAGTCTTGCTCGTCGCCAGAGGCTCCGAGATGCACAGAAGACGGTGGCAGCTGCTGAAAAGAAGGGCAGCGGTGAGTTTGTCGACAAGCAAGAACATAGGCAGCTGCCTGTGCTTGGGAAGGAGCAGCTGCTTGGTTTTGGCAATTGCCTTCACAGCGCCCAGAAGCCCGGTGCTGTGCTGCTTTGTTTTTCGCAGTCAGTCAATTGCACACTAGTGAAGCTGAGCCAGGCTCTTCAGCTTTGCTGCTTTTGAGCATCTGTGCTCCACTTATGCTCTGTGACATCTCTGGAGGTTGTTTGCTTCGGCCAGGCTGGAAAGTGCCCGCTAGTACCTAGAGCTGGGCAGGAGAGGGCAGAGAGCACTTCCATCTGACAGCAGGTTGCAGATAGCCTCGGAAAGAGCCGTGTCCTTGGAATGTGCAGCAAATCCTCTTTCTTTGCAAACCGCGGTTAGTGTGCAGTGCAGGTCCACTCTCCCCTTGCCAAATGGAGTGGGAAAGCTTTTCGCTAAGATAGAGACGACTAGAGAGGCAGAAGCGCGGCTCCGGAGCTATCCGGAGGAAAGTGCCGCTTCCCGGCGTCTTTCGGCTTGAAGCGGCGCTCCGGAGCGCTGCGCTGCCGCTCTACTGAGCTGTGCGCGAATTAGCCGCTTCTTCGCCTCCGAGAAGCAGAGATCGCGGTTGCTTGGAAGAGGCGAAGAACGAAGGCGCAAAGAAGCGGGCTTGCGTGCGAAGCCTTCCGACTGCTGGAGGACGGTGGCTGCCGCTCTCCTGCCTCTTGAATTCACTCTCGGCAAGCGAATGGAAAGCGTTCCAGGACAACTTGCCTGCGTTTTGACTTGGTCCTGATGCCTCCCACCTTGGCAAGTCTTGCTCGTCGCCAGAGGCTGCGAGATGCACAGAAGACGGTGGCAGCTGCTGAAAAGAAGGGCAGCGGTGAATTTGTCGACAAGCAAGAACATAGGCAGCTGCCTGTGCTTGGGAAGGAGCAGCTGCCTGGTTTTGGCAATTGCCTTCACAGCGCCCAGAAGCCCGGTGCTGTGCTGCTTTGTTTTTCGCAGTCAGTCAATTGCACACTAGTGAAGCTGAGCCAGGCTCTTCAGCTTTGCTGCTTTTGAGCATCTGTGCTCCACTTATGCTCTGTGACATCTCTGGAGGTTGTTTGCTTCGGCCAGGCTGGCAAGTGCCCGCTAGTACCTAGAGCTGGGCAGGAGAGGGCAGAGAGCACTTCCATCTGACAGCAGGTTGCAGATTGCCTCGGAAAGAGCCGTGTCCTTGGAATGTGCAGCAAATCCTCTTTCTTTGCAAACCGCGGTTAGTGTGCAGTGCAGGTCCACTCTCCCCTTGCCAAATGGAGTGGGAAAGCTTTTCGCTAAGATAGAGACGACTAGAGAGGCAGAAGCGCGGCTCCGGAGCTATCCGGAGGAAAGTGCCGCTTCCCGGCGTCTTTCGGCTTGAAGCGGCGCTCCGGAGCGCTGCGCTGCCGCTCTACTGAGCTGTGCGCGAATTAGCCGCTTCTTCGCCTCCGAGAGGCAGAGATCGCGGTTGCTTGGAAGAGGCGAAGAACGAAGCCGCAAAGAAGCGGGCTTGCCTGCGAAGCCTTCCGACTGCTGGAGGACGGTGGCTGCCGCTCTCCTGCCTCTTGAATTCACTCTCGGCAAGCGAATGGAAAGCGTTCCAGGACAACTTGCCTGCGTTTTGACTTGGTCCTGATGCGTCCCACCTTGGCAAGTCTTGCTCGTCGCCAGAGGCTGCGAGATGCACAGAAGACGGTGGCAGCTGCTGAAAAGAAGGGCAGCGGTGAGTTTGTCGACAAGCAAGAACATAGGCAGCTGCCTGTGCTTGGGAAGGAGCAGCTGCCTGGTTTTGGCAATTGCCTTCACAGCGCCCAGAAGCCCGGTGCTGTGCTGCTTTGTTTTTCGCAGTCAGTCAATCGCACACTAGTGAAGCTGAGCCAGGCTCTTCAGCTTTGCTGCTTTTGAGCATCTGTGCTCCACTTATGCTCTGTGACATCTCTGGAGGTTGTTTGCCTCGGCCAGGCTGGCAAGTGCCCGCTAGTACCTAGAGCTGGGCAGGAGAGGGCAGAGAGCACTTCCATCTGACAGCAGGTTGCAGATTGCCTCGGAAAGAGCCGTGTCCTTGGAATGTGCAGCAAATCCTCTTTCTTTGCAAACCGCGGTTAGTGTGCAGTGCAGGTCCACTCTCCCCTTGCCAAATGGAGTGGGAAAGCTTTTCGCTAAGATAGAGACGACTAGAGAGGCAGAAGCGCGGCTCCGGAGCTATCCGGAGGAAAGTGCCGCTTCCCGGCGTCTTTCGGCTTGAAGCGGCGCTCCGGAGCGCTGCGCTGCCGCTCTACTGAGCTGTGCGCGAATTAGCCGCTTCTTCGCCTCCGAGAGGCAGAGATCGCGGTTGCTTGGAAGAGGCGAAGAACGAAGCCGCAAAGAAGCGGGCTTGCGTGCGAAGCCTTCCGACTGCTGGAGGACGGTGGCTGCCGCTCTCCTGCCTCTTGAATTCACTCTCGGCAAGCGAATGGAAAGCGTTCCAGGACAACTTGCCTGCGTTTTGACTTGGTCCTGATGCGTCCCACCTTGGCAAGTCTTGCTCGTCGCCAGAGGCTGCGAGATGCACAGAAGACGGTGGCAGCTGCTGAAAAGAAGGGCAGCGGTGAGTTTGTCGACAAGCAAGAACATAGGCAGCTGCCTGTGCTTGGGAAGGAGCAGCTGCCTGGTTTTGGCAATTGCCTTCACAGCGCCCAGAAGCCCGGTGCTGTGCTGCTTTGTTTTTCGCAGTCAGTCAATTGCACACTAGTGAAGCTGAGCCAGGCTCTTCAGCTTTGCTGCTTTTGAGCATCTGTGCTCCACTTATGCTCTGTGACATCTCTGGAGGTTGTTTGCCTCGCCCAGGCTGGCAAGTGCCCGCTAGTACCTAGAGCTGGGCAGGAGAGGGCAGAGAGCACTTCCATCTGACAGCAGGTTGCAGATTGCCTCGGAAAGAGCCGTGTCCTTGGAATGTGCAGCAAATCCTCTTTCTTTGCAAACCGCGGTTAGTGTGCAGTGCAGGTCCACTCTCCCCTTGCCAAATGGAGTGGGAAAGCTTTTCGCTAAGATAGAGACGACTAGAGAGGCAGAAGCGCGGCTCCGGAGCTATCCGGAGGAAAGTGCCGCTTCCCGGCGTCTTTCGGCTTGAAGCGGCGCTCCGGAGCGCTGCGCTGCCGCTCTACTGAGCTGTGCGCGAATTAGCCGCTTCTTCGCCTCCGAGAGGCAGAGATCGCGGTTGCTTGGAAGAGGCGAAGAACGAAGCCGCAAAGAAGCGGGCTTGCGTGCGAAGCCTTCCGACTGCTGGAGGACGGTGGCTGCCGCTCTCCTGCCTCTTGAATTCACTCTCGGCAAGCGAATGGAAAGCGTTCCAGGACAACTTGCCTGCGTTTTGACTTGGTCCTGATGCGTCCCACCTTGGCAAGTCTTGCTCGTCGCCAGAGGCTGCGAGATGCACAGAAGACGGTGGCAGCTGCTGAAAAGAAGGGCAGCGGTGAGTTTGTCGACAAGCAAGAACATAGGCAGCTGCCTGTGCTTGGGAAGGAGCAGCTGCCTGGTTTTGGCAATTGCCTTCACAGCGCCCAGAAGCCCGGTGCTGTGCTGCTTTGTTTTTCGCAGTCAGTCAATTGCACACTAGTGAAGCTGAGCCAGGCTCTTCAGCTTTGCTGCTTTTGAGCATCTGTGCTCCACTTATGCTCTGTGACATCTCTGGAGGTTGTTTGCCTCGGCCAGGCTGGCAAGTGCCCGCTAGTACCTAGAGCTGGGCAGGAGAGGGCAGAGAGCACTTCCATCTGACAGCAGGTTGCAGATTGCCTCGGAAAGAGCCGTGTCCTTGGAATGTGCAGCAAATCCTCTTTCTTTGCAAACCGCGGTTAGTGTGCAGTGCAGGTCCACTCTCCCCTTGCCAAATGGAGTGGGAAAGCTTTTCGCTAAGATAGAGACGACTAGAGAGGCAGAAGCGCGGCTCCGGAGCTATCCGGAGGAAAGTGCCGCTTCCCGGCGTCTTTCGGCTTGAAGCGGCGCTCCGGAGCGCTGCGCTGCCGCTCTACTGAGCTGTGCGCGAATTAGCCGCTTCTTCGCCTCCGAGAGGCAGAGATCGCGGTTGCTTGGAAGAGGCGAAGAACGAAGCCGCAAAGAAGCGGGCTTGCGTGCGAAGCCTTCCGACTGCTGGAGGACGGTGGCTGCCGCTCTCCTGCCTCTTGAATTCACTCTCGGCAAGCGAATGGAAAGCGTTCCAGGACAACTTGCCTGGGTTTTGACTTGGTCCTGATGCGTCCCACCTTGGCAAGTCTTGCTCATCGCCAGAGGCTGCGAGATGCACAGAAGACGGTGGCAGCTGCTGAAAAGAAGGGCAGCGGTGAGTTTGTCGACAAGCAAGAACATAGGCAGCTGCCTGTGCTTGGGAAGGAGCAGCTGCCTGGTTTTGGCAATTGCCTTCACAGCGCCCAGAAGCCCGGTGCTGTGCTGCTTTGTTTTTCGCAGTCAGTCAATTGCACACTAGTGAAGCTGAGCCAGGCTCTTCAGCTTTGCTGCTTTTGAGCATCTGTGCTCCACTTATGCTCTGTGACATCTCTGGAGGTTGTTTGCCTCGGCCAGGCTGGCAAGTGCCCGCTAGTACCTAGAGCTGGGCAGGAGAGGGCAGAGAGCACTTCCATCTGACAGCAGGTTGCAGATTGCCTCGGAAAGAGCCGTGTCCTTGGAATGTGCAGCAAATCCTCTTTCTTTGCAAACCGCGGTTAGTGTGCAGTGCAGGTCCACTCTCCCCTTGCCAAATGGAGTGGGAAAGCTTTTCGCTAAGATAGAGACGACTAGAGAGGCAGAAGCGCGGCTCCGGAGCTATCCGGAGGAAAGTGCCGCTTCCCGGCGTCTTTCGGCTTGAAGCGGCGCTCCGGAGCGCTGCGCTGCCGCTCTACTGAGCTGTGCGCGAATTAGCCGCTTCTTCGCCTCCGAGAGGCAGAGATCGCGGTTGCTTGGAAGAGGCGAAGAACGAAGCCGCAAAGAAGCGGGCTTGCGTGCGAAGCCTTCCGACTGCTGGAGGACGGTGGCTGCCGCTCTCCTGCCTCTTGAATTCACTCTCGGCAAGCGAATGGAAAGCGTTCCAGGACAACTTGCCTGCGTTTTGACTTGGTCCTGATGCGTCCCACCTTGGCAAGTCTTGCTCGTCGCCAGAGGCTGCGAGATGCACAGAAGACGGTGGCAGCTGCTGAAAAGAAGGGCAGCGGTGAGTTTGTCGACAAGCAAGAACATAGGCAGCTGCCTGTGCTTGGGAAGGAGCAGCTGCCTGGTTTTGGCAATTGCCTTCACAGCGCCCAGAAGCCCGGTGCTGTGCTGCTTTGTTTTTCGCAGTCAGTCAATTGCACACTAGTGAAGCTGAGCCAGGCTCTTCAGCTTTGCTGCTTTTGAGCATCTGTGCTCCACTTATGCTCTGTGACATCTCTGGAGGTTGTTTGCCTCGCCCAGGCTGGCAAGTGCCCGCTAGTACCTAGAGCTGGGCAGGAGAGGGCAGAGAGCACTTCCATCTGACAGCAGGTTGCAGATTGCCTCGGAAAGAGCCGTGTCCTTGGAATGTGCAGCAAATCCTCTTTCTTTGCAAACCGCGGTTAGTGTGCAGTGCAGGTCCACTCTCCCCTTGCCAAATGGAGTGGGAAAGCTTTTCGCTAAGATAGAGACGACTAGAGAGGCAGAAGCGCGGCTCCGGAGCTATCCGGAGGAAAGTGCCGCTTCCCGGCGTCTTTCGGCTTGAAGCGGCGCTCCGGAGCGCTGCGCTGCCGCTCTACTGAGCTGTGCGCGAATTAGCCGCTTCTTCGCCTCCGAGAGGCAGAGATCGCGGTTGCTTGGAAGAGGCGAAGAACGAAGCCGCAAAGAAGCGGGCTTGCGTGCGAAGCCTTCCGACTGCTGGAGGACGGTGGCTGCCGCTCTCCTGCCTCTTGAATTCACTCTCGGCAAGCGAATGGAAAGCGTTCCAGGACAACTTGCCTGCGTTTTGACTTGGTCCTGATGCGTCCCACCTTGGCAAGTCTTGCTCGTCGCCAGAGGCTGCGAGATGCACAGAAGACGGTGGCAGCTGCTGAAAAGAAGGGCAGCGGTGAGTTTGTCGACAAGCAAGAACATAGGCAGCTGCCTGTGCTTGGGAAGGAGCAGCTGCCTGGTTTTGGCAATTGCCTTCACAGCGCCCAGAAGCCCGGTGCTGTGCTGCTTTGTTTTTCGCAGTCAGTCAATTGCACACTAGTGAAGCTGAGCCAGGCTCTTCAGCTTTGCTGCTTTTGAGCATCTGTGCTCCACTTATGCTCTGTGACATCTCTGGAGGTTGTTTGCCTCGCCCAGGCTGGCAAGTGCCCGCTAGTACCTAGAGCTGGGCAGGAGAGGGCAGAGAGCACTTCCATCTGACAGCAGGTTGCAGATTGCCTCGGAAAGAGCCGTGTCCTTGGAATGTGCAGCAAATCCTCTTTCTTTGCAAACCGCGGTTAGTGTGCAGTGCAGGTCCACTCTCCCCTTGCCAAATGGAGTGGGAAAGCTTTTCGCTAAGATAGAGACGACTAGAGAGGCAGAAGCGCGGCTCCGGAGCTATCCGGAGGAAAGTGCCGCTTCCCGGCGTCTTTCGGCTTGAAGCGGCGCTCCGGAGCGCTGCGCTGCCGCTCTACTGAGCTGTGCGCGAATTAGCCGCTTCTTCGCCTCCGAGAGGCAGAGATCGCGGTTGCTTGGAAGAGGCGAAGAACGAAGCCGCAAAGAAGCGGGCTTGCGTGCGAAGCCTTCCGACTGCTGGAGGACGGTGGCTGCCGCTCTCCTGCCTCTTGAATTCACTCTCGGCAAGCGAATGGAAAGCGTTCCAGGACAACTTGCCTGCGTTTTGACTTGGTCCTGATGCGTCCCACCTTGGCAAGTCTTGCTCGTCGCCAGAGGCTGCGAGATGCACAGAAGACGGTGGCAGCTGCTGAAAAGAAGGGCAGCGGTGAGTTTGTCGACAAGCAAGAACATAGGCAGCTGCCTGTGCTTGGGAAGGAGCAGCTGCCTGGTTTTGGCAATTGCCTTCACAGCGCCCAGAAGCCCGGTGCTGTGCTGCTTTGTTTTTCGCAGTCAGTCAATTGCACACTAGTGAAGCTGAGCCAGGCTCTTCAGCTTTGCTGCTTTTGAGCATCTGTGCTCCACTTATGCTCTGTGACATCTCTGGAGGTTGTTTGCCTCGGCCAGGCTGGCAAGTGCCCGCTAGTACCTAGAGCTGGGCAGGAGAGGGCAGAGAGCACTTCCATCTGACAGCAGGTTGCAGATTGCCTCGGAAAGAGCCGTGTCCTTGGAATGTGCAGCAAATCCTCTTTCTTTGCAAACCGCGGTTAGTGTGCAGTGCAGGTCCACTCTCCCCTTGCCAAATGGAGTGGGAAAGCTTTTCGCTAAGATAGAGACGACTAGAGAGGCAGAAGCGCGGCTCCGGAGCTATCCGGAGGAAAGTGCCGCTTCCCGGCGTCTTTCGGCTTGAAGCGGCGCTCCGGAGCGCTGCGCTGCCGCTCTACTGAGCTGTGCGCGAATTAGCCGCTTCTTCGCCTCCGAGAGGCAGAGATCGCGGTTGCTTGGAAGAGGCGAAGAACGAAGCCGCAAAGAAGCGGGCTTGCGTGCGAAGCCTTCCGACTGCTGGAGGACGGTGGCTGCCGCTCTCCTGCCTCTTGAATTCACTCTCGGCAAGCGAATGGAAAGCGTTCCAGGACAACTTGCCTGCGTTTTGACTTGGTCCTGATGCGTCCCACCTTGGCAAGTCTTGCTCGTCGCCAGAGGCTGCGAGATGCACAGAAGACGGTGGCAGCTGCTGAAAAGAAGGGCAGCGGTGAGTTTGTCGACAAGCAAGAACATAGGCAGCTGCCTGTGCTTGGGAAGGAGCAGCTGCCTGGTTTTGGCAATTGCCTTCACAGCGCCCAGAAGCCCGGTGCTGTGCTGCTTTGTTTTTCGCAGTCAGTCAATTGCACACTAGTGAAGCTGAGCCAGGCTCTTCAGCTTTGCTGCTTTTGAGCATCTGTGCTCCACTTATGCTCTGTGACATCTCTGGAGGTTGTTTGCCTCGGCCAGGCTGGCAAGTGCCCGCTAGTACCTAGAGCTGGGCAGGAGAGGGCAGAGAGCACTTCCATCTGACAGCAGGTTGCAGATTGCCTCGGAAAGAGCCGTGTCCTTGGAATGTGCAGCAAATCCTCTTTCTTTGCAAACCGCGGTTAGTGTGCAGTGCAGGTCCACTCTCCCCTTGCCAAATGGAGTGGGAAAGCTTTTCGCTAAGATAGAGACGACTAGAGAGGCAGAAGCGCGGCTCCGGAGCTATCCGGAGGAAAGTGCCGCTTCCCGGCGTCTTTCGGCTTGAAGCGGCGCTCCGGAGCGCTGCGCTGCCGCTCTACTGAGCTGTGCGCGAATTAGCCGCTTCTTCGCCTCCGAGAGGCAGAGATCGCGGTTGCTTGGAAGAGGCGAAGAACGAAGCCGCAAAGAAGCGGGCTTGCGTGCGAAGCCTTCCGACTGCTGGAGGACGGTGGCTGCCGCTCTCCTGCCTCTTGAATTCACTCTCGGCAAGCGAATGGAAAACGTTCCAGGACAACTTGCCTGCGTTTTGACTTGGACCTGATGCGTCCCACCTTGGCAAGTCTTGCTCGTCGCCAGAGGCTGCGAGATGCACAGAAGACGGTGGCAGCTGCTGAAAAGAAGGGCAGCGGTGAGTTTGTCGACAAGCAAGAACATAGGCAGCTGCCTGTGCTTGGGAAGGAGCAGCTGCCTGGTTTTGGCAATTGCCTTCACAGCGCCCAGAAGCCCGGTGCTCTGCTGCTTTGTTTTTCGCAGTCAGTCAATTGCACACTAGTGAAGCTGAGCCAGGCTCTTCAGCTTTGCTGCTTTTGAGCATCTGTGCTCCACTTATGCTCTGTGACATCTCTGGAGGTTGTTTGCCTCGGCCAGGCTGGCAAGTGCCCGCTAGTACCTAGAGCTGGGCAGGAGAGGGCAGAGAGCACTTCCATCTGACAGCAGGTTGCAGATTGCCTCGGAAAGAGCCGTGTCCTTGGAATGTGCAGCAAATCCTCTTTCTTTGCAAACCGCGGTTAGTGTGCAGTGCAGGTCCACTCTCCCCTTGCCAAATGGAGTGGGAAAGCTTTTCGCTAAGATAGAGACGACTAGAGAGGCAGAAGCGCGGCTCCGGAGCTATCCGGAGGAAAGTGCCGCTTCCCGGCGTCTTTCGGCTTGAAGCGGCGCTCCGGAGCGCTGCGCTGCCGCTCTACTGAGCTGTGCGCGAATTAGCCGCTTCTTCGCCTCCGAGAGGCAGAGATGGCGGTTGCTTGGAAGAGGCGAAGAACGAAGCCGCAAAGAAGCGGGCTTGCGTGCGAAGCCTTCCGACTGCTGGAGGACGGTGGCTGCCGCTCTCCTGCCTGTTGAATTCACTCTCGGCAAGCGAATGGAAAGCGTTCCAGGACAACTTGCCTGCGTTTTGACTTGGTCCTGATGCGTCCCACCTTGGCAAGTCTTGCTCGTCGCCAGAGGCTGCGAGATGCACAGAAGACGGTGGCAGCTGCTGAAAAGAAGGGCAGCGGTGAGTTTGTCGACAAGCAAGAACATAGGCAGCTGCCTGTGCTTGGGAAGGAGCAGCTGCCTGGTTTTGGCAATTGCCTTCACAGCGCCCAGAAGCCCGGTGCTGTGCTGCTTTGTTTTTCGCAGTCAGTCAATTGCACACTAGTGAAGCTGAGCCAGGCTCTTCAGCTTTGCTGCTTTTGAGCATCTGTGCTCCACTTATGCTCTGTGACATCTCTGGAGGTTGTTTGCCTCGGCCAGGCTGGCAAGTGCCCGCTAGTACTTAGAGCTGGGCAGGAGAGGGCAGAGAGCACTTCCATCTGACAGCAGGTTGCAGATTGCCTCGGAAAGAGCCGTGTCCTTGGAATGTGCAGCAAATCCTCTTTCTTTGCAAACCGCGGTTAGTGTGCAGTGCAGGTCCACTCTCCCCTTGCCAAATGGAGTGGGAAAGCTTTTCGCTAAGATAGAGACGACTAGAGAGGCAGAAGCGCGGCTCCGGAGCTATCCGGAGGAAAGTGCCGCTTCCCGGCGTCTTTCGGCTTGAAGCGGCGCTCCGGAGCGCTGCGCTGCCGCTCTACTGAGCTGTGCGCGAATTAGCCGCTTCTTCGCCTCCGAGAGGCAGAGATCGCGGTTGCTTGGAAGAGGCGAAGAACGAAGCCGCAAAGAAGCGGGCTTGCGTGCGAAGCCTTCCGACTGCTGGAGGACGGTGGCTGCCGCTCTCCTGCCTCTTGAATTCACTCTCGGCAAGCGAATGGAAAGCGTTCCAGGACAACTTGCCTGCGTTTTGACTTGGTCCTGATGCGTCCCACCTTGGCAAGTCTTGCTCGTCGCCAGAGGCTGCGAGATGCACAGAAGACGGTGGCAGCTGCTGAAAAGAAGGGCAGCGGTGCGTTTGTCGACAAGCAAGAAGATAGGCAGCTGCCTGTGCTTGGGAAGGAGCAGCTGCCTGGTTTTGGCAATTGCCTTCACAGCGCCCAGAAGCCCGGTGCTCTGCTGCTTTGTTTTTCGCAGTCAGTCAATTGCACACTAGTGAAGCTGAGCCAGGCTCTTCAGCTTTGCTGCTTTTGAGCATCTGTGCTCCACTTATGCTCTGTGACATCTCTGGAGGTTGTTTGCCTCGGCCAGGCTGGCAAGTGCCCGCTAGTACCTAGAGCTGGGCAGGAGAGGGCAGAGAGCACTTCCATCTGACAGCAGGTTGCAGATTGCCTCGGAAAGAGCCGTGTCCTTGCAATGTGCAGCAAATCCTCTTTCTTTGCAAACCGCGGTTAGTGTGCAGTGCAGGTACACTCTCCCCTTGCCAAATGGAGTGGGAAAGCTTTTCGCTAAGATAGAGACGACTAGAGAGGCAGAAGCGCGGCTCCGGAGCTATCCGGAGGAAAGTGCCGCTTCCCGGCGTCTTTCGGCTTGAAGCGGCGCTCCGGAGCGCTGCGCTGCCGCTCTATGAGCTGTGCGCGAATTAGCCGCTTCTTCGCCTCCGAGAGGCAGAGATCGCGGTTGCTTGGAAGAGGCGAAGAACGAAGCCGCAAAGAAGCGGGCTTGCGTGCGAAGCCTTCCGACTGCTGGAGGACGGTGGCTGCCGCTCTCCTGCCTCTTGAATTCACTCTCGGCAAGCGAATGGAAAGCGTTCCAGGACAACTTGCCTGCGTTTTGACTTGGTCCTGATGCGTCCCACCTTGGCAAGTCTTGCTCGTCGCCAGAGGCTCCGAGATGCACAGAAGACGGTGGCAGCTGCTGAAAAGAAGGGCAGCGGTGAGTTTGTCGACAAGCAAGAACATAGGCAGCTGCCTGTGCTTGGGAAGGAGCAGCTGCCTGGTTTTGGCAATTGCCTTCACAGCGCCCAGAAGCCCGGTGCTCTGCTGCTTTGTTTTTCGCAGTCAGTCAATTGCACACTAGTGAAGCTGAGCCAGGCTCTTCAGCTTTGCTGCTTTTGAGCATCTGTGCTCCACTTATGCTCTGTGACATCTCTGGAGGTTGTTTGCCTCGGCCAGGCTGGCAAGTGCCCGCTAGTACCTAGAGCTGGGCAGGAGAGGGCAGAGAGCACTTCCATCTGACAGCAGGTTGCAGATTGCCTCGGAAAGAGCCGTGTCCTTGGAATGTGCAGCAAATCCTCTTTCTTTGCAAACCGCGGTTAGTGTGCAGTGCAGGTCCACTCTCCCCTTGCCAACTGGAGTGGGAAAGCTTTTCGCTAAGATAGAGACGACTAGAGAGGCAGAAGCGCGGCTCCGGAGCTATCCGGAGGAAAGTGCCGCTTCCCGGCGTCTTTCGGCTTGAAGCGGCGCTCCGGAGCGCTGCGCTGCCGCTCTACTGAGCTGTGCGCGAATTAGCCGCTTCTTCGCCTCCGAGAGGCAGAGATCGCGGTTGCTTGGAAGAGGCGAAGAACGAAGCCGCAAAGAAGCGGGCTTGCGTGCGAAGCCTTCCGACTGCTGGAGGACGGTGGCTGCCGCTCTCCTGCCTCTTGAATTCACTCTCGGCAAGCGAATGGAAAGCGTTCCAGGACAACTTGCCTGCGTTTTGACTTGGTCCTGATGCGTCCCACCTTGGCAAGTCTTGCTCGTCGCCAGAGGCTGCGAGATGCACAGAAGACGGTGGCAGCTGCTGAAAAGAAGGGCAGCGGTGAGTTTGTCGACAAGCAAGAACATAGGCAGCTGCCTGTGCTTGGGAAGGAGCAGCTGCCTGGTTTTGGCAATTGCCTTCACAGCGCCCAGAAGCCCGGTGCTGTGCTGCTTTGTTTTTCGCAGTCAGTCAATTGCACACTAGTGAAGCTGAGCCAGGCTCTTCAGCTTTGCTGCTTTTGAGCATCTGTGCTCCACTTATGCTCTGTGACATCTCTGGAGGTTGTTTGCCTCGGCCAGGCTGGCAAGTGCCCGCTAGTACCTAGAGCTGGGCAGGAGAGGGCAGAGAGCACTTCCATCTGACAGCAGGTTGCAGATTGCCTCGGAAAGAGCCGTGTCCTTGGAATGTGCAGCAAATCCTCTTTCTTTGCAAACCGCGGTTAGTGTGCAGTGCAGGTCCACTCTCCCCTTGCCAAATGGAGTGGGAAAGCTTTTCGCTAAGATAGAGACGACTAGAGAGGCAGAAGCGCGGCTCCGGAGCTATCCGGAGGAAAGTGCCGCTTCCCGGCGTCTTTCGGCTTGAAGCGGCGCTCCGGAGCGCTGCGCTGCCGCTCTACTGAGCTGTGCGCGAATTAGCCGCTTCTTCGCCTCCGAGAGGCAGAGATCGCGGTTGCTTGGAAAAGGCGAAGAACGAAGCCGCAAAGAAGCGGGCTTGCGTGCGAAGCCTTCCGACTGCTGGAGGACGGTGGCTGCCGCTCTCCTGCCTGTTGAATTCACTCTCGGCAAGCGAATGGAAAGCGTTCCAGGACAACTTGCCTGGGTTTTGACTTGGTCCTGATGCGTCCCACCTTGGCAAGTCTTGCTCGTCGCAAGAGGCTGCGAGATGCACAGAAGACGGTGGCAGCTGCTGAAAAGAAGGGCAGCGGTGAGTTTGTCGACAAGCAAGAACATAGGCAGCTGCCTGTGCTTGGGAAGGAGCAGCTGCCTGGTTTTGGCAATTGCCTTCACAGCGCCCAGAAGCCCGGTGCTGTGCTGCTTTGTTTTTCGCAGTCAGTCAATTGCACACTAGTGAAGCTGAGCCAGGCTCTTCAGCTTTGCTGCTTTTGAGCATCTGTGCTCCACTTATGCTCTGTGACATCTCTGGAGGTTGTTTGCCTCGGCCAGGCTGGCAAGTGCCCGCTAGTACCTAGAGCTGGGCAGGAGAGGGCAGAGAGCACTTCCATCTGACAGCAGGTTGCAGATTGCCTCGGAAAGAGCCGTGTCCTTGGAATGTGCAGCAAATCCTCTTTCTTTGCAAACCGCGGTTAGTGTGCAGTGCAGGTCCACTCTCCCCTTGCCAAATGGAGTGGGAAAGCTTTTCGCTAAGATAGAGACGACTAGAGAGGCAGAAGCGCGGCTCCGGAGCTATCCGGAGGAAAGTGCCGCTTCCCGGCGTCTTTCGGCTTGAAGCGGCGCTCCGGAGCGCTGCGCTGCCGCTCTACTGAGCTGTTCGCGAATTAGCCGCTTCTTCGCCTCCGAGAGGCAGAGATCGCGGTTGCTTGGAAGAGGCGAAGAACGAAGCCGCAAAGAAGCGGGCTTGCGTGCGAAGCCTTCCGACTGCTGGAGGACGGTGGCTGCCGCTCTCCTGCCTGTTGAATTCACTCTCGGCAAGCGAATGGAAAGCGTTCCAGGACAACTTGCCTGCGTTTTGACTTGGTCCTGATGCGTCCCACCTTGGCAAGTCTTGCTCGTCGCCAGAGGCTGCGAGATGCACAGAAGACGGTGGCAGCTGCTGAAAAGAAGGGCAGCGGTGAGTTTGTCGACAAGCAAGAACATAGGCAGCTGCCTGTGCTTGGGAAGGAGCAGCTGCCTGGTTTTGGCAATTGCCTTCACAGCGCCCAGAAGCCCGGTGCTGTGCTGCTTTGTTTTTCGCAGTCAGTCAATTGCACACTAGTGAAGCTGAGCCAGGCTCTTCAGCTTTGCTGCTTTTGAGCATCTGTGCTCCACTTATGCTCTGTGACATCTCTGGAGGTTGTTTGCCTCGGCCAGGCTGGCAAGTGCCCGCTAGTACCTAGAGCTGGGCAGGAGAGGGCAGAGAGCACTTCCATCTGACAGCAGGTTGCAGATTGCCTCGGAAAGAGCCGTGTCCTTGGAATGTGCAGCAAATCCTCTTTCTTTGCAAACCGCGGTTAGTGTGCAGTGCAGGTCCACTCTCCCCTTGCCAAATGGAGTGGGAAAGCTTTTCGCTAAGATAGAGACGACTAGAGAGGCAGAAGCGCGGCTCCGGAGCTATCCGGAGGAAAGTGCCGCTTCCCGGCGTCTTTCGGCTTGAAGCGGCGCTCCGGAGCGCTGCGCTGCCGCTCTACTGAGCTGTGCGCGAATTAGCCGCTTCTTCGCCTCCGAGAGGCAGAGATCGCGGTTGCTTGGAAGAGGCGAAGAACGAAGCCGCAAAGAAGCGGGCTTGCGTGCGAAGCCTTCCGACTGCTGGAGGACGGTGGCTGCCGCTCTCCTGCCTCTTGAATTCACTCTCGGCAAGCGAATGGAAAGCGTTCCAGGACAACTTGCCTGGGTTTTGACTTGGTCCTGATGCGTCCCACCTTGGCAAGTCTTGCTCGTCGCCAGAGGCTGCGAGATGCACAGAAGACGGTGGCAGCTGCTGAAAAGAAGGGCAGCGGTGCGTTTGTCGACAAGCAAGAACATAGGCAGCTGCCTGTGCTTGGGAAGGAGCAGCTGCCTGGTTTTGGCAATTGCCTTCACAGCGCCCAGAAGCCCGGTGCTGTGCTGCTTTGTTTTTCGCAGTCAGTCAATTGCACACTAGTGAAGCTGAGCCAGGCTCTTCAGCTTTGCTGCTTTTGAGCATCTGTGCTCCACTTATGCTCTGTGACATCTCTGGAGGTTGTTTGCCTCGGCCAGGCTGGCAAGTGCCCGCTAGTACCTAGAGCTGGGCAGGAGAGGGCAGAGAGCACTTCCATCTGACAGCAGGTTGCAGATTGCCTCGGAAAGAGCCGTGTCCTTGGAATGTGCAGCAAATCCTCTTTCTTTGCAAACCGCGGTTAGTGTGCAGTGCAGGTCCACTCTCCCCTTGCCAAATGGAGTGGGAAAGCTTTTCGCTAAGATAGAGACGACTAGAGAGGCAGAAGCGCGGCTCCGGAGCTATCCGGAGGAAAGTGCCGCTTCCCGGCGTCTTTCGGCTTGAAGCGGCGCTCCGGAGCGCTGCGCTGCCGCTCTACTGAGCTGTGCGCGAATTAGCCGCTTCTTCGCCTCCGAGAGGCAGAGATCGCGGTTGCTTGGAAGAGGCGAAGAACGAAGCCGCAAAGAAGCGGGCTTGCGTGCGAAGCCTTCCGACTGCTGGAGGACGGTGGCTGCCGCTCTCCTGCCTGTTGAATTCACTCTCGGCAAGCGAATGGAAAGCGTTCCAGGACAACTTGCCTGCGTTTTGACTTGGTCCTGATGCGTCCCACCTTGGCAAGTCTTGCTCGTCGCCAGAGGCTGCGAGATGCACAGAAGACGGTGGCAGCTGCTGAAAAGAAGGGCAGCGGTGAGTTTGTCGACAAGCAAGAACATAGGCAGCTGCCTGTGCTTGGGAAGGAGCAGCTGCCTGGTTTTGGCAATTGCCTTCACAGCGCCCAGAAGCCCGGTGCTCTGCTGCTTTGTTTTTCGCAGTCAGTCAATTGCACACTAGTCAAGCTGAGCCAGGCTCTTCAGCTTTGCTGCTTTTGAGCATCTGTGCTCCACTTATGCTCTGTGACATCTCTGGAGGTTGTTTGCCTCGGCCAGGCTGGCAAGTGCCCGCTAGTACCTAGAGCTGGGCAGGAGAGGGCAGAGAGCACTTCCATCTGACAGCAGGTTGCAGATTGCCTCGGAAAGAGCCGTGTCCTTGGAATGTGCAGCAAATCCTCTTTCTTTGCAAACCGCGGTTAGTGTGCAGTGCAGGTCCACTCTCCCCTTGCCAAATGGAGTGGGAAAGCTTTTCGCTAAGATAGAGACGACTAGAGAGGCAGAAGCGCGGCTCCGGAGCTATCCGGAGGAAAGTGCCGCTTCCCGGCGTCTTTCGGCTTGAAGCGGCGCTCCGGAGCGCTGCGCTGCCGCTCTACTGAGCTGTGCGCGAATTAGCCGCTTCTTCGCCTCCGAGAGGCAGAGATCGCGGTTGCTTGGAAGAGGCGAAGAACGAAGCCGCAAAGAAGCGGGCTTGCGTGCGAAGCCTTCCGACTGCTGGAGGACGGTGGCTGCCGCTCTCCTGCCTCTTGAATTCACTCTCGGCAAGCGAATGGAAAGCGTTCCAGGACAACTTGCCTGCGTTTTGACTTGGTCCTGATGCGTCCCACCTTGGCAAGTCTTGCTCGTCGCCAGAGGCTGCGAGATGCACAGAAGACGGTGGCAGCTGCTGAAAAGAAGGGCAGCGGTGAGTTTGTCGACAAGCAAGAACATAGGCAGCTGCCTGTGCTTGGGAAGGAGCAGCTGCCTGGTTTTGGCAATTGCCTTCACAGCGCCCAGAAGCCCGGTGCTGTGCTGCTTTGTTTTTCGCAGTCAGTCAATTGCACACTAGTGAAGCTGAGCCAGGCTCTTCAGCTTTGCTGCTTTTGAGCATCTGTGCTCCACTTATGCTCTGTGACATCTCTGGAGGTTGTTTGCCTCGGCCAGGCTGGCAAGTGCCCGCTAGTACCTAGAGCTGGGCAGGAGAGGGCAGAGAGCACTTCCATCTGACAGCAGGTTGCAGATTGCCTCGGAAAGAGCCGTGTCCTTGGAATGTGCAGCAAATCCTCTTTCTTTGCAAACCGCGGTTAGTGTGCAGTGCAGGTCCACTCTCCCCTTGCCAAATGGAGTGGGAAAGCTTTTCGCTAAGATAGAGACGACTAGAGAGGCAGAAGCGCGGCTCCGGAGCTATCCGGAGGAAAGTGCCGCTTCCCGGCGTCTTTCGGCTTGAAGCGGCGCTCCGGAGCGCTGCGCTGCCGCTCTACTGAGCTGTGCGCGAATTAGCCGCTTCTTCGCCTCCGAGAGGCAGAGATCGCGGTTGCTTGGAAGAGGCGAAGAACGAAGCCGCAAAGAAGCGGGCTTGCGTGCGAAGCCTTCCGACTGCTGGAGGACGGTGGCTGCCGCTCTCCTGCCTCTTGAATTCACTCTCGGCAAGCGAATGGAAAGCGTTCCAGGACAACTTGCCTGCGTTTTGACTTGGTCCTGATGCGTCCCACCTTGGCAAGTCTTGCTCGTCGCCAGAGGCTGCGAGATGCACAGAAGACGGTGGCAGCTGCTGAAAAGAAGGGCAGCGGTGAGTTTGTCGACAAGCAAGAACATAGGCAGCTGCCTGTGCTTGGGAAGGAGCAGCTGCCTGGTTTTGGCAATTGCCTTCACAGCGCCCAGAAGCCCGGTGCTCTGCTGCTTTGTTTTTCGCAGTCAGTCAATTGCACACTAGTGAAGCTGAGCCAGGCTCTTCAGCTTTGCTGCTTTTGAGCATCTGTGCTCCACTTATGCTCTGTGACATCTCTGGAGGTTGTTTGCCTCGGCCAGGCTGGCAAGTGCCCGCTAGTACCTAGAGCTGGGCAGGAGAGGGCAGAGAGCACTTCCATCTGACAGCAGGTTGCAGATTGCCTCGGAAAGAGCCGTGTCCTTGGAATGTGCAGCAAATCCTCTTTCTTTGCAAACCGCGGTTAGTGTGCAGTGCAGGTCCACTCTCCCCTTGCCAACTGGAGTGGGAAAGCTTTTCGCTAAGATAGAGACGACTAGAGAGGCAGAAGCGCGGCTCCGGAGCTATCCGGAGGAAAGTGCCGCTTCCCGGCGTCTTTCGGCTTGAAGCGGCGCTCCGGAGCGCTGCGCTGCCGCTCTACTGAGCTGTGCGCGAATTAGCCGCTTCTTCGCCTCCGAGAGGCAGAGATCGCGGTTGCTTGGAAGAGGCGAAGAACGAAGCCGCAAAGAAGCGGGCTTGCGTGCGAAGCCTTCCGACTGCTGGAGGACGGTGGCTGCCGCTCTCCTGCCTCTTGAATTCACTCTCGGCAAGCGAATGGAAAGCGTTCCAGGACAACTTGCCTGCGTTTTGACTTGCTCCTGATGCGTCCCACCTTGGCAAGTCTTGCTCGTCGCCAGAGGCTGCGAGATGCACAGAAGACGGTGGCAGCTGCTGAAAAGAAGGGCAGCGGTGAGTTTGTCGACAAGCAAGAACATAGGCAGCTGCCTGTGCTTGGGAAGGAGCAGCTGCCTGGTTTTGGCAATTGCCTTCACAGCGCCCAGAAGCCCGGTGCTCTGCTGCTTTGTTTTTCGCAGTCAGTCAATTGCACACTAGTGAAGCTGAGCCAGGCTCTTCAGCTTTGCTGCTTTTGAGCATCTGTGCTCCACTTATGCTCTGTGACATCTCTGGAGGTTGTTTGCCTCGGCCAGGCTGGCAAGTGCCCGCTAGTACCTAGAGCTGGGCAGGAGAGGGCAGAGAGCACTTCCATCTTACAGCAGGTTGCAGATTGCCTCGGAAAGAGCCGTGTCCTTGGAATGTGCAGCAAATCCTCTTTCTTTGCAAACCGCGGTTAGTGTGCAGTGCAGGTCCACTCTCCCCTTGCCAAATGGAGTGGGAAAGCTTTTCGCTAAGATAGAGACGACTAGAGAGGCAGAAGCGCGGCTCCGGAGCTATCCGGAGGAAAGTGCCGCTTCCCGGCGTCTTTCGGCTTGAAGCGGCGCTCCGGAGCGCTGCGCTGCCGCTCTACTGAGCTGTGCGCGAATTAGCCGCTTCTTCGCCTCCGAGAGGCAGAGATCGCGGTTGCTTGGAAGAGGCGAAGAACGAAGCCGCAAAGAAGCGGGCTTGCGTGCGAAGCCTTCCGACTGCTGGAGGACGGTGGCTGCCGCTCTCCTGCCTCTTGAATTCACTCTCGGCAAGCGAATGGAAAGCGTTCCAGGACAACTTGCCTGCGTTTTGACTTGGTCCTGATGCGTCCCACCTTGGCAAGTCTTGCTCGTCGCCAGAGGCTGCGAGATGCACAGAAGACGGTGGCAGCTGCTGAAAAGAAGGGCAGCGGTGAGTTTGTCGACAAGCAAGAACATAGGCAGCTGCCTGTGCTTGGGAAGGAGCAGCTGCCTGGTTTTGGCAATTGCCTTCACAGCGCCCAGAAGCCCGGTGCTGTGCTGCTTTGTTTTTCGCAGTCAGTCAATTGCACACTAGTGAAGCTGAGCCAGGCTCTTCAGCTTTGCTGCTTTTGAGCATCTGTGCTCCACTTATGCTCTGTGACATCTCTGGAGGTGGTTTGCCTCGGCCAGGCTGGCAAGTGCCCGCTAGTACCTAGAGCTGGGCAGGAGAGGGCAGAGAGCACTTCCATCTTACAGCAGGTTGCAGATTGCCTCGGAAAGAGCCGTGTCCTTGGAATGTGCAGCAAATCCTCTTTCTTTGCAAACCGCGGTTAGTGTGCAGTGCAGGTCCACTCTCCCCTTGCCAAATGGAGTGGGAAAGCTTTTCGCTAAGATAGAGACGACTAGAGAGGCAGAAGCGCGGCTCCGGAGCTATCCGGAGGAAAGTGCCGCTTCCCGGCGTCTTTCGGCTTGAAGCGGCGCTCCGGAGCGCTGCGCTGCCGCTCTACTGAGCTGTGCGCGAATTAGCCGCTTCTTCGCCTCCGAGAGGCAGAGATCGCGGTTGCTTGGAAGAGGCGAAGAACGAAGCCGCAAAGAAGCGGGCTTGCGTGCGAAGCCTTCCGACTGCTGGAGGACGGTGGCTGCCGCTCTCCTGCCTCTTGAATTCACTCTCGGCAAGCGAATGGAAAGCGTTCCAGGACAACTTGCCTGCGTTTTGACTTGGTCCTGATGCGTCCCACCTTGGCAAGTCTTGCTCGTCGCCAGAGGCTGCGAGATGCACAGAAGACGGTGGCAGCTGCTGAAAAGAAGGGCAGCGGTGCGTTTGTCGACAAGCAAGAACATAGGCAGCTGCCTGTGCTTGGGAAGGAGCAGCTGCCTGGTTTTGGCAATTGCCTTCACAGCGCCCAGAAGCCCGGTGCTGTGCTGCTTTGTTTTTCGCAGTCAGTCAATTGCACACTAGTGAAGCTGAGCCAGGCTCTTCAGCTTTGCTGCTTTTGAGCATCTGTGCTCCACTTATGCTCTGTGACATCTCTGGAGGTTGTTTGCCTCGGCCAGGCTGGCAAGTGCCCGCTAGTACCTAGAGCTGGGCAGGAGAGGGCAGAGAGCACTTCCATCTGACAGCAGGTTGCAGATTGCCTCGGAAAGAGCCGTGTCCTTGGAATGTGCAGCAAATCCTCTTTCTTTGCAAACCGCGGTTAGTGTGCAGTGCAGGTCCACTCTCCCCTTGCCAAATGGAGTGGGAAAGCTTTTCGCTAAGATAGAGACGACTAGAGAGGCAGAAGCGCGGCTCCGGAGCTATCCGGAGGAAAGTGCCGCTTCCCGGCGTCTTTCGGCTTGAAGCGGCGCTCCGGAGCGCTGCGCTGCCGCTCTACTGAGCTGTGCGCGAATTAGCCGCTTCTTCGCCTCCGAGAGGCAGAGATCGCGGTTGCTTGGAAGAGGCGAAGAACGAAGCCGCAAAGAAGCGGGCTTGCGTGCGAAGCCTTCCGACTGCTGGAGGACGGTGGCTGCCGCTCTCCTGCCTCTTGAATTCACTCTCGGCAAGCGAATGGAAAGCGTTCCAGGACAACTTGCCTGCGTTTTGACTTGGTCCTGATGCGTCCCACCTTGGCAAGTCTTGCTCGTCGCCAGAGGCTCCGAGATGCACAGAAGACGGTGGCAGCTGCTGAAAAGAAGGGCAGCGGTGAGTTTGTCGACAAGCAAGAACATAGGCAGCTGCCTGTGCTTGGGAAGGAGCAGCTGCCTGGTTTTGGCAATTGCCTTCACAGCGCCCAGAAGCCCGGTGCTCTGCTGCTTTGTTTTTCGCAGTCAGTCAATTGCACACTAGTGAAGCTGAGCCAGGCTCTTCAGCTTTGCTGCTTTTGAGCATCTGTGCTCCACTTATGCTCTGTGACATCTCTGGAGGTTGTTTGCCTCGGCCAGGCTGGCAAGTGCCCGCTAGTACCTAGAGCTGGGCAGGAGAGGGCAGAGAGCACTTCCATCTGACAGCAGGTTGCAGATTGCCTCGGAAAGAGCCGTGTCCTTGGAATGTGCAGCAAATCCTCTTTCTTTGCAAACCGCGGTTAGTGTGCAGTGCAGGTCCACTCTCCCCTTGCCAAATGGAGTGGGAAAGCTTTTCGCTAAGATAGAGACGACTAGAGAGGCAGAAGCGCGGCTCCGGAGCTATCCGGAGGAAAGTGCCGCTTCCCGGCGTCTTTCGGCTTGAAGCGGCGCTCCGGAGCGCTGCGCTGCCGCTCTACTGAGCTGTGCGCGAATTAGCCGCTTCTTCGCCTCCGAGAGGCAGAGATCGCGGTTGCTTGGAAGAGGCGAAGAACGAAGCCGCAAAGAAGCGGGCTTGCGTGCGAAGCCTTCCGACTGCTGGAGGACGGTGGCTGCCGCTCTCCTGCCTCTTGAATTCACTCTCGGCAAGCGAATGGAAAGCGTTCCAGGACAACTTGCCTGCGTTTTGACTTGGTCCTGATGCGTCCCACCTTGGCAAGTCTTGCTCGTCGCCAGAGGCTGCGAGATGCACAGAAGACGGTGGCAGCTGCTGAAAAGAAGGGCAGCGGTGAGTTTGTCGACAAGCAAGAACATAGGCAGCTGCCTGTGCTTGGGAAGGAGCAGCTGCCTGGTTTTGGCAATTGCCTTCACAGCGCCCAGAAGCCCGGTGCTCTGCTGCTTTGTTTTTCGCAGTCAGTCAATTGCACACTAGTGAAGCTGAGCCAGGCTCTTCAGCTTTGCTGCTTTTGAGCATCTGTGCTCCACTTATGCTCTGTGACATCTCTGGAGGTTGTTTGCCTCGGCCAGGCTGGCAAGTGCCCGCTAGTACCTAGAGCTGGGCAGGAGAGGGCAGAGAGCACTTCCATCTGACAGCAGGTTGCAGATTGCCTCGGAAAGAGCCGTGTCCTTGGAATGTGCAGCAAATCCTCTTTCTTTGCAAACCGCGGTTAGTGTGCAGTGCAGGTCCACTCTCCCCTTGCCAACTGGAGTGGGAAAGCTTTTCGCTAAGATAGAGACGACTAGAGAGGCAGAAGCGCGGCTCCGGAGCTATCCGGAGGAAAGTGCCGCTTCCCGGCGTCTTTCGGCTTGAAGCGGCGCTCCGGAGCGCTGCGCTGCCGCTCTACTGAGCTGTGCGCGAATTAGCCGCTTCTTCGCCTCCGAGAGGCAGAGATCGCGGTTGCTTGGAAGAGGCGAAGAACGAAGCCGCAAAGAAGCGGGCTTGCGTGCGAAGCCTTCCGACTGCTGGAGGACGGTGGCTGCCGCTCTCCTGCCTCTTGAATTCACTCTCGGCAAGCGAATGGAAAGCGTTCCAGGACAACTTGCCTGCGTTTTGACTTGGACCTGATGCGTCCCACCTTGGCAAGTCTTGCTCGTCGCCAGAGGCTGCGAGATGCACAGAAGACGGTGGCAGCTGCTGAAAAGAAGGGCAGCGGTGAGTTTGTCGACAAGCAAGAACATAGGCAGCTGCCTGTGCTTGGGAAGGAGCAGCTGCCTGGTTTTGGCAATTGCCTTCACAGCGCCCAGAAGCCCGGTGCTCTGCTGCTTTGTTTTTCGCAGTCAGTCAATTGCACACTAGTGAAGCTGAGCCAGGCTCTTCAGCTTTGCTGCTTTTGAGCATCTGTGCTCCACTTATGCTCTGTGACATCTCTGGAGGTTGTTTGCCTCGGCCAGGCTGGCAAGTGCCCGCTAGTACCTAGAGCTGGGCAGGAGAGGGCAGAGAGCACTTCCATCTTACAGCAGGTTGCAGATTGCCTCGGAAAGAGCCGTGTCCTTGGAATGTGCAGCAAATCCTCTTTCTTTGCAAACCGCGGTTAGTGTGCAGTGCAGGTCCACTCTCCCCTTGCCAAATGGAGTGGGAAAGCTTTTCGCTAAGATAGAGACGACTAGAGAGGCAGAAGCGCGGCTCCGGAGCTATCCGGAGGAAAGTGCCGCTTCCCGGCGTCTTTCGGCTTGAAGCGGCGCTCCGGAGCGCTGCGCTGCCGCTCTACTGAGCTGTGCGCGAATTAGCCGCTTCTTCGCCTCCGAGAGGCAGAGATCGCGGTTGCTTGGAAGAGGCGAAGAACGAAGCCGCAAAGAAGCGGGCTTGCGTGCGAAGCCTTCCGACTGCTGGAGGACGGTGGCTGCCGCTCTCCTGCCTGTTGAATTCACTCTCGGCAAGCGAATGGAAAGCGTTCCAGGACAACTTGCCTGCGTTTTGACTTGGTCCTGATGCGTCCCACCTTGGCAAGTCTTGCTCGTCGCCAGAGGCTGCGAGATGCACAGAAGACGGTGGCAGCTGCTGAAAAGAAGGGCAGCGGTGAGTTTGTCGACAAGCAAGAACATAGGCAGCTGCCTGTGCTTGGGAAGGAGCAGCTGCCTGGTTTTGGCAATTGCCTTCACAGCGCCCAGAAGCCCGGTGCTCTGCTGCTTTGTTTTTCGCAGTCAGTCAATTGCACACTAGTCAAGCTGAGCCAGGCTCTTCAGCTTTGCTGCTTTTGAGCATCTGTGCTCCACTTATGCTCTGTGACATCTCTGGAGGTTGTTTGCCTCGGCCAGGCTGGCAAGTGCCCGCTAGTACCTAGAGCTGGGCAGGAGAGGGCAGAGAGCACTTCCATCTGACAGCAGGTTGCAGATTGCCTCGGAAAGAGCCGTGTCCTTGGAATGTGCAGCAAATCCTCTTTCTTTGCAAACCGCGGTTAGTGTGCAGTGCAGGTCCACTCTCCCCTTGCCAAGTGGAGTGGGAAAGCTTTTCGCTAAGATAGAGACGACTAGAGAGGCAGAAGCGCGGCTCCGGAGCTATCCGGAGGAAAGTGCCGCTTCCCGGCGTCTTTCGGCTTGAAGCGGCGCTCCGGAGCGCTGCGCTGCCGCTCTACTGAGCTGTGCGCGAATTAGCCGCTTCTTCGCCTCCGAGAGGCAGAGATCGCGGTTGCTTGGAAGAGGCGAAGAACGAAGCCGCAAAGAAGCGGGCTTGCGTGCGAAGCCTTCCGACTGCTGGAGGACGGTGGCTGCCGCTCTCCTGCCTCTTGAATTCACTCTCGGCAAGCGAATGGAAAGCGTTCCAGGACAACTTGCCTGCGTTTTGACTTGGTCCTGATGCGTCCCACCTTGGCAAGTCTTGCTCGTCGCCAGAGGCTGCGAGATGCACAGAAGACGGTGGCAGCTGCTGAAAAGAAGGGCAGCGGTGAGTTTGTCGACAAGCAAGAACATAGGCAGCTGCCTGTGCTTGGGAAGGAGCAGCTGCCTGGTTTTGGCAATTGCCTTCACAGCGCCCAGAAGCCCGGTGCTCTGCTGCTTTGTTTTTCGCAGTCAGTCAATTGCACACTAGTGAAGCTGAGCCAGGCTCTTCAGCTTTGCTGCTTTTGAGCATCTGTGCTCCACTTATGCTCTGTGACATCTCTGGAGGTTGTTTGCCTCGGCCAGGCTGGCAAGTGCCCGCTAGTACCTAGAGCTGGGCAGGAGAGGGCAGAGAGCACTTCCATCTGACAGCAGGTTGCAGATTGCCTCGGAAAGAGCCGTGTCCTTGGAATGTGCAGCAAATCCTCTTTCTTTGCAAACCGCGGTTAGTGTGCAGTGCAGGTCCACTCTCCCCTTGCCAACTGGAGTGGGAAAGCTTTTCGCTAAGATAGAGACGACTAGAGAGGCAGAAGCGCGGCTCCGGAGCTATCCGGAGGAAAGTGCCGCTTCCCGGCGTCTTTCGGCTTGAAGCGGCGCTCCGGAGCGCTGCGCTGCCGCTCTACTGAGCTGTGCGCGAATTAGCCGCTTCTTCGCCTCCGAGAGGCAGAGATCGCGGTTGCTTGGAAGAGGCGAAGAACGAAGCCGCAAAGAAGCGGGCTTGCGTGCGAAGCCTTCCGACTGCTGGAGGACGGTGGCTGCCGCTCTCCTGCCTCTTGAATTCACTCTCGGCAAGCGAATGGAAAGCGTTCCAGGACAACTTGCCTGCGTTTTGACTTGCTCCTGATGCGTCCCACCTTGGCAAGTCTTGCTCGTCGCCAGAGGCTGCGAGATGCACAGAAGACGGTGGCAGCTGCTGAAAAGAAGGGCAGCGGTGAGTTTGTCGACAAGCAAGAACATAGGCAGCTGCCTGTGCTTGGGAAGGAGCAGCTGCCTGGTTTTGGCAATTGCCTTCACAGCGCCCAGAAGCCCGGTGCTCTGCTGCTTTGTTTTTCGCAGTCAGTCAATTGCACACTAGTGAAGCTGAGCCAGGCTCTTCAGCTTTGCTGCTTTTGAGCATCTGTGCTCCACTTATGCTCTGTGACATCTCTGGAGGTTGTTTGCCTCGGCCAGGCTGGCAAGTGCCCGCTAGTACCTAGAGCTGGGCAGGAGAGGGCAGAGAGCACTTCCATCTGACAGCAGGTTGCAGATTGCCTCGGAAAGAGCCGTGTCCTTGGAATGTGCAGCAAATCCTCTTTCTTTGCAAACCGCGGTTAGTGTGCAGTGCAGGTCCACTCTCCCCTTGCCAAATGGAGTGGGAAAGCTTTTCGCTAAGATAGAGACGACTAGAGAGGCAGAAGCGCGGCTCCGGAGCTATCCGGAGGAAAGTGCCGCTTCCCGGCGTCTTTCGGCTTGAAGCGGCGCTCCGGAGCGCTGCGCTGCCGCTCTACTGAGCTGTGCGCGAATTAGCCGCTTCTTCGCCTCCGAGAGGCAGAGATCGCGGTTGCTTGGAAGAGGCGAAGAACGAAGCCGCAAAGAAGCGGGCTTGCGTGCGAAGCCTTCCGACTGCTGGAGGACGGTGGCTGCCGCTCTCCTGCCTGTTGAATTCACTCTCGGCAAGCGAATGGAAAGCGTTCCAGGACAACTTGCCTGCGTTTTGACTTGGTCCTGATGCGTCCCACCTTGGCAAGTCTTGCTCGTCGCCAGAGGCTGCGAGATGCACAGAAGACGGTGGCAGCTGCTGAAAAGAAGGGCAGCGGTGAGTTTGTCGACAAGCAAGAACATAGGCAGCTGCCTGTGCTTGGGAAGGAGCAGCTGCCTGGTTTTGGCAATTGCCTTCACAGCGCCCAGAAGCCCGGTGCTCTGCTGCTTTGTTTTTCGCAGTCAGTCAATTGCACACTAGTGAAGCTGAGCCAGGCTCTTCAGCTTTGCTGCTTTTGAGCATCTGTGCTCCACTTATGCTCTGTGACATCTCTGGAGGTTGTTTGCCTCGGCCAGGCTGGCAAGTGCCCGCTAGTACCTAGAGCTGGGCAGGAGAGGGCAGAGAGCACTTCCATCTGACAGCAGGTTGCAGATTGCCTCGGAAAGAGCCGTGTCCTTGGAATGTGCAGCAAATCCTCTTTCTTTGCAAACCGCGGTTAGTGTGCAGTGCAGGTCCACTCTCCCCTTGCCAAATGGAGTGGGAAAGCTTTTCGCTAAGATAGAGACGACTAGAGAGGCAGAAGCGCGGCTCCGGAGCTATCCGGAGGAAAGTGCCGCTTCCCGGCGTCTTTCGGCTTGAAGCGGCGCTCCGGAGCGCTGCGCTGCCGCTCTACTGAGCTGTGCGCGAATTAGCCGCTTCTTCGCCTCCGAGAGGCAGAGATCGCGGTTGCTTGGAAGAGGCGAAGAACGAAGCCGCAAAGAAGCGGGCTTGCGTGCGAAGCCTTCCGACTGCTGGAGGACGGTGGCTGCCGCTCTCCTGCCTCTTGAATTCACTCTCGGCAAGCGAATGGAAAGCGTTCCAGGACAACTTGCCTGCGTTTTGACTTGGTCCTGATGCGTCCCACCTTGGCAAGTCTTGCTCGTCGCCAGAGGCTGCGAGATGCACAGAAGACGGTGGCAGCTGCTGAAAAGAAGGGCAGCGGTGAGTTTGTCGACAAGCAAGAACATAGGCAGCTGCCTGTGCTTGGGAAGGAGCAGCTGCCTGGTTTTGGCAATTGCCTTCACAGCGCCCAGAAGCCCGGTGCTCTGCTGCTTTGTTTTTCGCAGTCAGTCAATTGCACACTAGTGAAGCTGAGCCAGGCTCTTCAGCTTTGCTGCTTTTGAGCATCTGTGCTCCACTTATGCTCTGTGACATCTCTGGAGGTTGTTTGCCTCGGCCAGGCTGGCAAGTGCCCGCTAGTACCTAGAGCTGGGCAGGAGAGGGCAGAGAGCACTTCCATCTGACAGCAGGTTGCAGATTGCCTCGGAAAGAGCCGTGTCCTTGGAATGTGCAGCAAATCCTCTTTCTTTGCAAACCGCGGTTAGTGTGCAGTGCAGGTCCACTCTCCCCTTGCCAAGTGGAGTGGGAAAGCTTTTCGCTAAGATAGAGACGACTAGAGAGGCAGAAGCGCGGCTCCGGAGCTATCCGGAGGAAAGTGCCGCTTCCCGGCGTCTTTCGGCTTGAAGCGGCGCTCCGGAGCGCTGCGCTGCCGCTCTACTGAGCTGTGCGCGAATTAGCCGCTTCTTCGCCTCCGAGAGGCAGAGATCGCGGTTGCTTGGAAGAGGCGAAGAACGAAGCCGCAAAGAAGCGGGCTTGCGTGCGAAGCCTTCCGACTGCTGGAGGACGGTGGCTGCCGCTCTCCTGCCTCTTGAATTCACTCTCGGCAAGCGAATGGAAAGCGTTCCAGGACAACTTGCCTGCGTTTTGACTTGGTCCTGATGCGTCCCACCTTGGCAAGTCTTGCTCGTCGCCAGAGGCTGCGAGATGCACAGAAGACGGTGGCAGCTGCTGAAAAGAAGGGCAGCGGTGAGTTTGTCGGCAAGCAAGAACATAGGCAGCTGCCTGTGCTTGGGAAGGAGCAGCTGCCTGGTTTTGGCAATTGCCTTCACAGCGCCCAGAAGCCCGGTGCTGTGCTGCTTTGTTTTTCGCAGTCAGTCAATTGCACACTAGTGAAGCTGAGCCAGGCTCTTCAGCTTTGCTGCTTTTGAGCATCTGTGCTCCACTTATGCTCTGTGACATCTCTGGAGGTTGTTTGCCTCGGCCAGGCTGGCAAGTGCCCGCTAGTACCTAGAGCTGGGCAGGAGAGGGCAGAGAGCACTTCCATCTGACAGCAGGTTGCAGATTGCCTCGGAAAGAGCCGTGTCCTTGGAATGTGCAGCAAATCCTCTTTCTTTGCAAACCGCGGTTAGTGTGCAGTGCAGGTCCACTCTCCCCTTGCCAACTGGAGTGGGAAAGCTTTTCGCTAAGATAGAGACGACTAGAGAGGCAGAAGCGCGGCTCCGGAGCTATCCGGAGGAAAGTGCCGCTTCCCGGCGTCTTTCGGCTTGAAGCGGCGCTCCGGAGCGCTGCGCTGCCGCTCTACTGAGCTGTGCGCGAATTAGCCGCTTCTTCGCCTCCGAGAGGCAGAGATCGCGGTTGCTTGGAAGAGGCGAAGAACGAAGCCGCAAAGAAGCGGGCTTGCGTGCGAAGCCTTCCGACTGCTGGAGGACGGTGGCTGCCGCTCTCCTGCCTGTTGAATTCACTCTCGGCAAGCGAATGGAAAGCGTTCCAGGACAACTTGCCTGCGTTTTGACTTGGTCCTGATGCGTCCCACCTTGGCAAGTCTTGCTCGTCGCCAGAGGCTGCGAGATGCACAGAAGACGGTGGCAGCTGCTGAAAAGAAGGGCAGCGGTGAGTTTGTCGACAAGCAAGAACATAGGCAGCTGCCTGTGCTTGGGAAGGAGCAGCTGCCTGGTTTTGGCAATTGCCTTCACAGCGCCCAGAAGCCCGGTGCTGTGCTGCTTTGTTTTTCGCAGTCAGTCAATTGCACACTAGTGAAGCTGAGCCAGGCTCTTCAGCTTTGCTGCTTTTGAGCATCTGTGCTCCACTTATGCTCTGTGACATCTCTGGAGGTTGTTTGCCTCGGCCAGGCTGGCAAGTGCCCGCTAGTACCTAGAGCTGGGCAGGAGAGGGCAGAGAGCACTTCCATCTGACAGCAGGTTGCAGATTGCCTCGGAAAGAGCCGTGTCCTTGGAATGTGCAGCAAATCCTCTTTCTTTGCAAACCGCGGTTAGTGTGCAGTGCAGGTCCACTCTCCCCTTGCCAAGTGGAGTGGGAAAGCTTTTCGCTAAGATAGAGACGACTAGAGAGGCAGAAGCGCGGCTCCGGAGCTATCCGGAGGAAAGTGCCGCTTCCCGGCGTCTTTCGGCTTGAAGCGGCGCTCCGGAGCGCTGCGCTGCCGCTCTACTGAGCTGTGCGCGAATTAGCCGCTTCTTCGCCTCCGAGAGGCAGAGATCGCGGTTGCTTGGAAGAGGCGAAGAACGAAGCCGCAAAGAAGCGGGCTTGCGTGCGAAGCCTTCCGACTGCTGGAGGACGGTGGCTGCCGCTCTCCTGCCTCTTGAATTCACTCTCGGCAAGCGAATGGAAAGCGTTCCAGGACAACTTGCCTGCGTTTTGACTTGGTCCTGATGCGTCCCACCTTGGCAAGTCTTGCTCGTCGCCAGAGGCTGCGAGATGCACAGAAGACGGTGGCAGCTGCTGAAAAGAAGGGCAGCGGTGAGTTTGTCGACAAGCAAGAACATAGGCAGCTGCCTGTGCTTGGGAAGGAGCAGCTGCCTGGTTTTGGCAATTGCCTTCACAGCGCCCAGAAGCCCGGTGCTCTGCTGCTTTGTTTTTCGCAGTCAGTCAATTGCACACTAGTGAAGCTGAGCCAGGCTCTTCAGCTTTGCTGCTTTTGAGCATCTGTGCTCCACTTATGCTCTGTGACATCTCTGGAGGTTGTTTGCCTCGGCCAGGCTGGCAAGTGCCCGCTAGTACCTAGAGCTGGGCAGGAGAGGGCAGAGAGCACTTCCATCTGACAGCAGGTTGCAGATTGCCTCGGAAAGAGCCGTGTCCTTGGAATGTGCAGCAAATCCTCTTTCTTTGCAAACCGCGGTTAGTGTGCAGTGCAGGTCCACTCTCCCCTTGCCAACTGGAGTGGGAAAGCTTTTCGCTAAGATAGAGACGACTAGAGAGGCAGAAGCGCGGCTCCGGAGCTATCCGGAGGAAAGTGCCGCTTCCCGGCGTCTTTCGGCTTGAAGCGGCGCTCCGGAGCGCTGCGCTGCCGCTCTACTGAGCTGTGCGCGAATTAGCCGCTTCTTCGCCTCCGAGAGGCAGAGATCGCGGTTGCTTGGAAGAGGCGAAGAACGAAGCCGCAAAGAAGCGGGCTTGCGTGCGAAGCCTTCCGACTGCTGGAGGACGGTGGCTGCCGCTCTCCTGCCTCTTGAATTCACTCTCGGCAAGCGAATGGAAAGCGTTCCAGGACAACTTGCCTGCGTTTTGACTTGCTCCTGATGCGTCCCACCTTGGCAAGTCTTGCTCGTCGCCAGAGGCTGCGAGATGCACAGAAGACGGTGGCAGCTGCTGAAAAGAAGGGCAGCGGTGAGTTTGTCGACAAGCAAGAACATAGGCAGCTGCCTGTGCTTGGGAAGGAGCAGCTGCCTGGTTTTGGCAATTGCCTTCACAGCGCCCAGAAGCCCGGTGCTCTGCTGCTTTGTTTTTCGCAGTCAGTCAATTGCACACTAGTGAAGCTGAGCCAGGCTCTTCAGCTTTGCTGCTTTTGAGCATCTGTGCTCCACTTATGCTCTGTGACATCTCTGGAGGTTGTTTGCCTCGGCCAGGCTGGCAAGTGCCCGCTAGTACCTAGAGCTGGGCAGGAGAGGGCAGAGAGCACTTCCATCTTACAGCAGGTTGCAGATTGCCTCGGAAAGAGCCGTGTCCTTGGAATGTGCAGCAAATCCTCTTTCTTTGCAAACCGCGGTTAGTGTGCAGTGCAGGTCCACTCTCCCCTTGCCAAATGGAGTGGGAAAGCTTTTCGCTAAGATAGAGACGACTAGAGAGGCAGAAGCGCGGCTCCGGAGCTATCCGGAGGAAAGTGCCGCTTCCCGGCGTCTTTCGGCTTGAAGCGGCGCTCCGGAGCGCTGCGCTGCCGCTCTACTGAGCTGTGCGCGAATTAGCCGCTTCTTCGCCTCCGAGAGGCAGAGATCGCGGTTGCTTGGAAGAGGCGAAGAACGAAGCCGCAAAGAAGCGGGCTTGCGTGCGAAGCCTTCCGACTGCTGGAGGACGGTGGCTGCCGCTCTCCTGCCTGTTGAATTCACTCTCGGCAAGCGAATGGAAAGCGTTCCAGGACAACTTGCCTGCGTTTTGACTTGGTCCTGATGCGTCCCACCTTGGCAAGTCTTGCTCGTCGCCAGAGGCTGCGAGATGCACAGAAGACGGTGGCAGCTGCTGAAAAGAAGGGCAGCGGTGAGTTTGTCGACAAGCAAGAACATAGGCAGCTGCCTGTGCTTGGGAAGGAGCAGCTGCCTGGTTTTGGCAATTGCCTTCACAGCGCCCAGAAGCCCGGTGCTCTGCTGCTTTGTTTTTCGCAGTCAGTCAATTGCACACTAGTGAAGCTGAGCCAGGCTCTTCAGCTTTGCTGCTTTTGAGCATCTGTGCTCCACTTATGCTCTGTGACATCTCTGGAGGTTGTTTGCCTCGGCCAGGCTGGCAAGTGCCCGCTAGTACCTAGAGCTGGGCAGGAGAGGGCAGAGAGCACTTCCATCTGACAGCAGGTTGCAGATTGCCTCGGAAAGAGCCGTGTCCTTGGAATGTGCAGCAAATCCTCTTTCTTTGCAAACCGCGGTTAGTGTGCAGTGCAGGTCCACTCTCCCCTTGCCAAATGGAGTGGGAAAGCTTTTCGCTAAGATAGAGACGACTAGAGAGGCAGAAGCGCGGCTCCGGAGCTATCCGGAGGAAAGTGCCGCTTCCCGGCGTCTTTCGGCTTGAAGCGGCGCTCCGGAGCGCTGCGCTGCCGCTCTACTGAGCTGTGCGCGAATTAGCCGCTTCTTCGCCTCCGAGAGGCAGAGATCGCGGTTGCTTGGAAGAGGCGAAGAACGAAGCCGCAAAGAAGCGGGCTTGCGTGCGAAGCCTTCCGACTGCTGGAGGACGGTGGCTGCCGCTCTCCTGCCTCTTGAATTCACTCTCGGCAAGCGAATGGAAAGCGTTCCAGGACAACTTGCCTGCGTTTTGACTTGCTCCTGATGCGTCCCACCTTGGCAAGTCTTGCTCGTCGCCAGAGGCTGCGAGATGCACAGAAGACGGTGGCAGCTGCTGAAAAGAAGGGCAGCGGTGAGTTTGTCGACAAGCAAGAACATAGGCAGCTGCCTGTGCTTGGGAAGGAGCAGCTGCCTGGTTTTGGCAATTGCCTTCACAGCGCCCAGAAGCCCGGTGCTCTGCTGCTTTGTTTTTCGCAGTCAGTCAATTGCACACTAGTGAAGCTGAGCCAGGCTCTTCAGCTTTGCTGCTTTTGAGCATCTGTGCTCCACTTATGCTCTGTGACATCTCTGGAGGTTGTTTGCCTCGGCCAGGCTGGCAAGTGCCCGCTAGTACCTAGAGCTGGGCAGGAGAGGGCAGAGAGCACTTCCATCTGACAGCAGGTTGCAGATTGCCTCGGAAAGAGCCGTGTCCTTGGAATGTGCAGCAAATCCTCTTTCTTTGCAAACCGCGGTTAGTGTGCAGTGCAGGTCCACTCTCCCCTTGCCAAGTGGAGTGGGAAAGCTTTTCGCTAAGATAGAGACGACTAGAGAGGCAGAAGCGCGGCTCCGGAGCTATCCGGAGGAAAGTGCCGCTTCCCGGCGTCTTTCGGCTTGAAGCGGCGCTCCGGAGCGCTGCGCTGCCGCTCTACTGAGCTGTGCGCGAATTAGCCGCTTCTTCGCCTCCGAGAGGCAGAGATCGCGGTTGCTTGGAAGAGGCGAAGAACGAAGCCGCAAAGAAGCGGGCTTGCGTGCGAAGCCTTCCGACTGCTGGAGGACGGTGGCTGCCGCTCTCCTGCCTCTTGAATTCACTCTCGGCAAGCGAATGGAAAGCGTTCCAGGACAACTTGCCTGCGTTTTGACTTGGTCCTGATGCGTCCCACCTTGGCAAGTCTTGCTCGTCGCCAGAGGCTGCGAGATGCACAGAAGACGGTGGCAGCTGCTGAAAAGAAGGGCAGCGGTGAGTTTGTCGGCAAGCAAGAACATAGGCAGCTGCCTGTGCTTGGGAAGGAGCAGCTGCCTGGTTTTGGCAATTGCCTTCACAGCGCCCAGAAGCCCGGTGCTGTGCTGCTTTGTTTTTCGCAGTCAGTCAATTGCACACTAGTGAAGCTGAGCCAGGCTCTTCAGCTTTGCTGCTTTTGAGCATCTGTGCTCCACTTATGCTCTGTGACATCTCTGGAGGTTGTTTGCCTCGGCCAGGCTGGCAAGTGCCCGCTAGTACCTAGAGCTGGGCAGGAGAGGGCAGAGAGCACTTCCATCTGACAGCAGGTTGCAGATTGCCTCGGAAAGAGCCGTGTCCTTGGAATGTGCAGCAAATCCTCTTTCTTTGCAAACCGCGGTTAGTGTGCAGTGCAGGTCCACTCTCCCCTTGCCAACTGGAGTGGGAAAGCTTTTCGCTAAGATAGAGACGACTAGAGAGGCAGAAGCGCGGCTCCGGAGCTATCCGGAGGAAAGTGCCGCTTCCCGGCGTCTTTCGGCTTGAAGCGGCGCTCCGGAGCGCTGCGCTGCCGCTCTACTGAGCTGTGCGCGAATTAGCCGCTTCTTCGCCTCCGAGAGGCAGAGATCGCGGTTGCTTGGAAGAGGCGAAGAACGAAGCCGCAAAGAAGCGGGCTTGCGTGCGAAGCCTTCCGACTGCTGGAGGACGGTGGCTGCCGCTCTCCTGCCTCTTGAATTCACTCTCGGCAAGCGAATGGAAAGCGTTCCAGGACAACTTGCCTGCGTTTTGACTTGGTCCTGATGCGTCCCACCTTGGCAAGTCTTGCTCGTCGCCAGAGGCTGCGAGATGCACAGAAGACGGTGGCAGCTGCTGAAAAGAAGGGCAGCGGTGAGTTTGTCGACAAGCAAGAACATAGGCAGCTGCCTGTGCTTGGGAAGGAGCAGCTGCCTGGTTTTGGCAATTGCCTTCACAGCGCCCAGAAGCCCGGTGCTGTGCTGCTTTGTTTTTCGCAGTCAGTCAATTGCACACTAGTGAAGCTGAGCCAGGCTCTTCAGCTTTGCTGCTTTTGAGCATCTGTGCTCCACTTATGCTCTGTGACATCTCTCGAGGTTGTTTGCCTCGGCCAGGCTGGCAAGTGCCCGCTAGTACCTAGAGCTGGGCAGGAGAGGGCAGAGAGCACTTCCATCTGACAGCAGGTTGCAGATTGCCTCGGAAAGAGCCGTGTCCTTGGAATGTGCAGCAAATCCTCTTTCTTTGCAAACCGCGGTTAGTGTGCAGTGCAGGTCCACTCTCCCCTTGCCAAGTGGAGTGGGAAAGCTTTTCGCTAAGCTAGAGACGACTAGAGAGGCAGAAGCGCGGCTCCGGAGCTATCCGGAGGAAAGTGCCGCTTCCCGGCGTCTTTCGGCTTGAAGCGGCGCTCCGGAGCGCTGCGCTGCCGCTCTACTGAGCTGTGCGCGAATTAGCCGCTTCTTCGCCTCCGAGAGGCAGAGATCGCGGTTGCTTGGAAGAGGCGAAGAACGAAGCCGCAAAGAAGCGGGCTTGCGTGCGAAGCCTTCCGACTGCTGGAGGACGGTGGCTGCCGCTCTCCTGCCTCTTGAATTCACTCTCGGCAAGCGAATGGAAAGCGTTCCAGGACAACTTGCCTGCGTTTTGACTTGGTCCTGATGCGTCCCACCTTGGCAAGTCTTGCTCGTCGCCAGAGGCTGCGAGATGCACAGAAGACGGTGGCAGCTGCTGAAAAGAAGGGCAGCGGTGAGTTTGTCGACAAGCAAGAACATAGGCAGCTGCCTGTGCTTGGGAAGGAGCAGCTGCCTGGTTTTGGCAATTGCCTTCACAGCGCCCAGAAGCCCGGTGCTGTGCTGCTTTGTTTTTCGCAGTCAGTCAATTGCACACTAGTGAAGCTGAGCCAGGCTCTTCAGCTTTGCTGCTTTTGAGCATCTGTGCTCCACTTATGCTCTGTGACATCTCTGGAGGTTGTTTGCCTCGGCCAGGCTGGCAAGTGCCCGCTAGTACCTAGAGCTGGGCAGGAGAGGGCAGAGAGCACTTCCATCTGACAGCAGGTTGCAGATTGCCTCGGAAAGAGCCGTGTCCTTGGAATGTGCAGCAAATCCTCTTTCTTTGCAAACCGCGGTTAGTGTGCAGTGCAGGTCCACTCTCCCCTTGCCAAATGGAGTGGGAAAGCTTTTCGCTAAGATAGAGACGACTAGAGAGGCAGAAGCGCGGCTCCGGAGCTATCCGGAGGAAAGTGCCGCTTCCCGGCGTCTTTCGGCTTGAAGCGGCGCTCCGGAGCGCTGCGCTGCCGCTCTACTGAGCTGTGCGCGAATTAGCCGCTTCTTCGCCTCCGAGAGGCAGAGATCGCGGTTGCTTGGAAGAGGCGAAGAACGAAGCCGCAAAGAAGCGGGCTTGCGTGCGAAGCCTTCCGACTGCTGGAGGACGGTGGCTGCCGCTCTCCTGCCTCTTGAATTCACTCTCGGCAAGCGAATGGAAAGCGTTCCAGGACAACTTGCCTGCGTTTTGACTTGGTCCTGATGCGTCCCACCTTGGCAAGTCTTGCTCGTCGCCAGAGGCTGCGAGATGCACAGAAGACGGTGGCAGCTGCTGAAAAGAAGGGCAGCGGTGCGTTTGTCGACAAGCAAGAACATAGGCAGCTGCCTGTGCTTGGGAAGGAGCAGCTGCCTGGTTTTGGCAATTGCCTTCACAGCGCCCAGAAGCCCGGTGCTCTGCTGCTTTGTTTTTCGCAGTCAGTCAATTGCACACTAGTGAAGCTGAGCCAGGCTCTTCAGCTTTGCTGCTTTTGAGCATCTGTGCTCCACTTATGCTCTGTGACATCTCTGGAGGTTGTTTGCCTCGCCCAGGCTGGCAAGTGCCCGCTAGTACCTAGAGCTGGGCAGGAGAGGGCAGAGAGCACTTCCATCTGACAGCAGGTTGCAGATTGCCTCGGAAAGAGCCGTGTCCTTGGAATGTGCAGCAAATCCTCTTTCTTTGCAAACCGCGGTTAGTGTGCAGTGCAGGTCCACTCTCCCCTTGCCAAATGGAGTGGGAAAGCTTTTCGCTAAGATAGAGACGACTAGAGAGGCAGAAGCGCGGCTCCGGAGCTATCCGGAGGAAAGTGCCGCTTCCCGGCGTCTTTCGGCTTGAAGCGGCGCTCCGGAGCGCTGCGCTGCCGCTCTACTGAGCTGTGCGCGAATTAGCCGCTTCTTCGCCTCCGAGAGGCAGAGATCGCGGTTGCTTGGAAGAGGCGAAGAACGAAGCCGCAAAGAAGCGGGCTTGCGTGCGAAGCCTTCCGACTGCTGGAGGACGGTGGCTGCCGCTCTCCTGCCTGTTGAATTCACTCTCGGCAAGCGAATGGAAAGCGTTCCAGGACAACTTGCCTGCGTTTTGACTTGGTCCTGATGCGTCCCACCTTGGCAAGTCTTGCTCGTCGCCAGAGGCTGCGAGATGCACAGAAGACGGTGGCAGCTGCTGAAAAGAAGGGCAGCGGTGAGTTTGTCGACAAGCAAGAACATAGGCAGCTGCCTGTGCTTGGGAAGGAGCAGCTGCCTGGTTTTGGCAATTGCCTTCACAGCGCCCAGAAGCCCGGTGCTCTGCTGCTTTGTTTTTCGCAGTCAGTCAATTGCACACTAGTGAAGCTGAGCCAGGCTCTTCAGCTTTGCTGCTTTTGAGCATCTGTGCTCCACTTATGCTCTGTGACATCTCTGGAGGTTGTTTGCCTCGGCCAGGCTGGCAAGTGCCCGCTAGTACCTAGAGCTGGGCAGGAGAGGGCAGAGAGCACTTCCATCTGACAGCAGGTTGCAGATTGCCTCGGAAAGAGCCGTGTCCTTGGAATGTGCAGCAAATCCTCTTTCTTTGCAAACCGCGGTTAGTGTGCAGTGCAGGTCCACTCTCCCCTTGCCAAATGGAGTGGGAAAGCTTTTCGCTAAGATAGAGACGACTAGAGAGGCAGAAGCGCGGCTCCGGAGCTATCCGGAGGAAAGTGCCGCTTCCCGGCGTCTTTCGGCTTGAAGCGGCGCTCCGGAGCGCTGCGCTGCCGCTCTACTGAGCTGTGCGCGAATTAGCCGCTTCTTCGCCTCCGAGAGGCAGAGATCGCGGTTGCTTGGAAGAGGCGAAGAACGAAGCCGCAAAGAAGCGGGCTTGCGTGCGAAGCCTTCCGACTGCTGGAGGACGGTGGCTGCCGCTCTCCTGCCTCTTGAATTCACTCTCGGCAAGCGAATGGAAAGCGTTCCAGGACAACTTGCCTGGGTTTTGACTTGGTCCTGATGCGTCCCACCTTGGCAAGTCTTGCTCGTCGCCAGAGGCTGCGAGATGCACAGAAGACGGTGGCAGCTGCTGAAAAGAAGGGCAGCGGTGAGTTTGTCGACAAGCAAGAACATAGGCAGCTGCCTGTGCTTGGGAAGGAGCAGCTGCCTGGTTTTGGCAATTGCCTTCACAGCGCCCAGAAGCCCGGTGCTCTGCTGCTTTGTTTTCGCAGTCAGTCAATTGCACACTAGTGAAGCTGAGCCAGGCTCTTCAGCTTTGCTGCTTTTGAGCATCTGTGCTCCACTTATGCTCTGTGACATCTCTGGAGGTTGTTTGCCTCGCCAGGCTGGCAAGTGCCCGCTAGTACCTAGAGCTGGGCAGGAGAGGGCAGAGAGCACTTCCATCTGACAGCAGGTTGCAGATTGCCTCGGAAAGAGCCGTGTCCTTGGAATGTGCAGCAAATCCTCTTTCTTTGCAAACCGCGGTTAGTGTGCAGTGCAGGTCCACTCTCCCCTTGCCAAATGGAGTGGGAAAGCTTTTCGCTAAGATAGAGACGACTAGAGAGGCAGAAGCGCGGCTCCGGAGCTATCCGGAGGAAAGTGCCGCTTCCCGGCGTCTTTCGGCTTGAAGCGGCGCTCCGGAGCGCTGCGCTGGCGCTCTACTGAGCTGTGCGCGAATTAGCCGCTTCTTCGCCTCCGAGAGGCAGAGATCGCGGTTGCTTGGAAGAGGCGAAGAACGAAGCCGCAAAGAAGCGGGCTTGCGTGCGAAGCCTTCCGACTGCTGGAGGACGGTGGCTGCCGCTCTCCTGCCTCTTGAATTCACTCTCGGCAAGCGAATGGAAAGCGTTCCAGGACAACTTGCCTGCGTTTTGACTTGGTCCTGATGCGTCCCACCTTGGCAAGTCTTGCTCGTCGCCAGAGCTGCGAGATGCACAGAAGACGGTGGCAGCTGCTGAAAAGAAGGGCAGCGGTGAGTTTGTCGACAAGCAAGAACATAGGCAGCTGCCTGTGCTTGGGAAGGAGCAGCTGCCTGGTTTTGGCAATTGCCTTCACAGCGCCCAGAAGCCCGGTGCTCTGCTGCTTTGTTTTTCGCAGTCAGTCAATTGCACACTAGTGAAGCTGAGCCAGGCTCTTCAGCTTTGCTGCTTTTGAGCATCTGTGCTCCACTTATGCTCTGTGACATCTCTGGAGGTTGTTTGCCTCGCCCAGGCTGGCAAGTGCCCGCTAGTACCTAGAGCTGGGCAGGAGAGGGCAGAGAGCACTTCCATCTGACAGCAGGTTGCAGATTGCCTCGGAAAGAGCCGTGTCCTTGGAATGTGCAGCAAATCCTCTTTCTTTGCAAACCGCGGTTAGTGTGCAGTGCAGGTCCACTCTCCCCTTGCCAAATGGAGTGGGAAAGCTTTTCGCTAAGATAGAGACGACTAGAGAGGCAGAAGCGCGGCTCCGGAGCTATCCGGAGGAAAGTGCCGCTTGCCGGCGTCTTTCGGCTTGAAGCGGCGCTCCGGAGCGCTGCGCTGCCGCTCTACTGAGCTGTGCGCGAATTAGCCGCTTCTTCGCCTCCGAGAGGCAGAGATCGCGGTTGCTTGGAAGAGGCGAAGAACGAAGCCGCAAAGAAGCGGGCTTGTGTGCCAAGCCTTCCGACTGCTGGAGGACGGTGGCTGCCGCTCTCCTGCCTGTTGAATTCACTCTCGGCAAGCGAATGGAAAGCGTTCCAGGACAACTTGCCTGCGTTTTGACTTGGTCCTGATGCGTCCCACCTTGGCAAGTCTTGCTCGTCGCCAGAGGCTGCGAGATGCACAGAAGACGGTGGCAGCTGCTGAAAAGAAGGGCAGCGGTGAGTTTGTCGACAAGCAAGAACATAGGCAGCTGCCTGTGCTTGGGAAGGAGCAGCTGCCTGGTTTTGGCAATTGCCTTCACAGCGCCCAGAAGCCCGGTGCTGTGCTGCTTTGTTTTTCGCAGTCAGTCAATTGCACACTAGTGAAGCTGAGCCAGGCTCTTCAGCTTTGCTGCTTTTGAGCATCTGTGCTCCACTTATGCTCTGTGACATCTCTGGAGGTTGTTTGCCTCGGCCAGGCTGGCAAGTGCCCGCTAGTACCTAGAGCTGGGCAGGAGAGGGCAGAGAGCACTTCCATCTGACAGCAGGTTGCAGATTGCCTCGGAAAGAGCCGTGTCCTTGGAATGTGCAGCAAATCCTCTTCTTTGCAAACCGCGGTTAGTGTGCAGTGCAGGTCCACTCTCCCCTTGCCAAGTGGAGTGGGAAAGCTTTTCGCTAAGATAGAGACGACTAGAGAGGCAGAAGCGCGGCTCCGGAGCTATCCGGAGGAAAGTGCCGCTTGCCGGCGTCTTTCGGCTTGAAGCGGCGCTCCGGAGCGCTGCGCTGCCGCTCTACTGAGCTGTGCGCGAATTAGCCGCTTCTTCGCCTCCGAGAGGCAGAGATCGCGGTTGCTTGGAAGAGGCGAAGAACGAAGCCGCAAAGAAGCGGGCTTGTGTGCGAAGCCTTCCGACTGCTGGAGGACGGTGGCTGCCGCTCTCCTGCCTGTTGAATTCACTCTCGGCAAGCGAATGGAAAGCGTTCCAGGACAACTTGCCTGGGTTTTGACTTGGTCCTGATGCGTCCCACCTTGGCAAGTCTTGCTCGTCGCCAGAGGCTGCGAGATGCACAGAAGACGGTGGCAGCTGCTGAAAAGAAGGGCAGCGGTGAGTTTGTCGACAAGCAAGAACATAGGCAGCTGCCTGTGCTTGGGAAGGAGCAGCTGCCTGGTTTTGGCAATTGCCTTCACAGCGCCCAGAAGCCCGGTGCTGTGCTGCTTTGTTTTTCGCAGTCAGTCAATTGCACACTAGTGAAGCTGAGCCAGGCTCTTCAGCTTTGCTGCTTTTGAGCATCTGTGCTCCACTTATGCTCTGTGACATCTCTGGAGGTTGTTTGCCTCGGCCAGGCTGGCAAGTGCCCGCTAGTACCTAGAGCTGGGCAGGAGAGGGCAGAGAGCACTTCCATCTGACAGCAGGTTGCAGATTGCCTCGGAAAGAGCCGTGTCCTTGGAATGTGCAGCAAATCCTCTTTCTTTGCAAACCGCGGTTAGTGTGCAGTGCAGGTCCACTCTCCCCTTGCCAAGTGGAGTGGGAAAGCTTTTCGCTAAGATAGAGACGACTAGAGAGGCAGAAGCGCGGCTCCGGAGCTATCCGGAGGAAAGTGCCGCTTCCCGGCGTCTTTCGGCTTGAAGCGGCGCTCCGGAGCGCTGCGCTGCCGCTCTACTGAGCTGTGCGCGAATTAGCCGCTCCTTCGCCTCCGAGAGGCAGAGATCGCGGTTGCTTGGAAGAGGCGAAGAACGAAGCCGCAAAGAAGCGGGCTTGCGTGCGAAGCCTTCCGACTGCTGGAGGACGGTGGCTGCCGCTCTCCTGCCTGTTGAATTCACTCTCGGCAAGCGAATGGAAAGCGTTCCAGGACAACTTGCCTGCGTTTTGACTTGGTCCTGATGCGTCCCACCTTGGCAAGTCTTGCTCGTCGCCAGAGGCTGCGAGATGCACAGAAGACGGTGGCAGCTGCTGAAAAGAAGGGCAGCGGTGAGTTTGTCGACAAGCAAGAACATAGGCAGCTGCCTGTGCTTGGGAAGGAGCAGCTGCCTGGTTTTGGCAATTGCCTTCACAGCGCCCAGAAGCCCGGTGCTCTGCTGCTTTGTTTTTCGCAGTCAGTCAATTGCACACTAGTGAAGCTGAGCCAGGCTCTTCAGCTTTGCTGCTTTTGAGCATCTGTGCTCCACTTATGCTCTGTGACATCTCTGGAGGTTGTTTGCCTCGCCCAGGCTGGCAAGTGCCCGCTAGTACCTAGAGCTGGGCAGGAGAGGGCAGAGAGCACTTCCATCTGACAGCAGGTTGCAGATTGCCTCGGAAAGAGCCGTGTCCTTGGAATGTGCAGCAAATCCTCTTTCTTTGCAAACCGCGGTTAGTGTGCAGTGCAGGTCCACTCTCCCCTTGCCAAGTGGAGTGGGAAAGCTTTTCGCTAAGATAGAGACGACTAGAGAGGCAGAAGCGCGGCTCCGGAGCTATCCGGAGGAAAGTGCCGCTTGCCGGCGTCTTTCGGCTTGAAGCGGCGCTCCGGAGCGCTGCGCTGCCGCTCTACTGAGCTGTGCGCGAATTAGCCGCTTCTTCGCCTCCGAGAGGCAGAGATGGCGGTTGCTTGGAAGAGGCGAAGAACGAAGCCGCAAAGAAGCGGGCTTGCGTGCGAAGCCTTCCGACTGCTGGAGGACGGTGGCTGCCGCTCTCCTGCCTCTTGAATTCACTCTCGGCAAGCGAATGGAAAGTGTTCCAGGACAACTTGCCTGCGTTTTGACTTGGTCCTGATGCGTCCCACCTTGGCAAGTCTTGCTCGTCGCCAGAGGCTGCGAGATGCACAGAAGACGGTGGCAGCTGCTGAAAAGAAGGGCAGCGGTGAGTTTGTCGACAAGCAAGAACATAGGCAGCTGCCTGTGCTTGGGAAGGAGCAGCTGCCTGGTTTTGGCAATTGCCTTCACAGCGCCCAGAAGCCCGGTGCTCTGCTGCTTT